>NW_025746241.1:0-143016 GCF_021184085.1 Oncorhynchus gorbuscha | reverse complement strand
ATTAGTCCTAACATTCATGATTTAAATAGATTAATCCTAACATTCATGATTTAAATAGATTAATCCTAACATTCATCATTTAACTAGTTTAGTCCTAACATTCATCATTTAACTAGTTTAGTCCTAACATTCATCATTTAACTAGTTTAGTCCTAACATTCATCATTTAACTAGTTTAGTCCTAACATTCATCATTTAACTAGTTTAGTCCTAACAATCATGATTTAACTAGATTAGTCATAACATTCAGAATTTAACTAGATTAGTCCTAACATTCATGATTTAACTAGATTAGTCCTAACATTCATCATTTAACTAGTTTAGTCCTAACATTCATCATTTAACTAGTTTAGTCCTAACATTCATCATTTAACTAGTTTAGTCCTAACATTCATGATTTAACTAGATTAGTCCTAACATTCATCATTTAACTAGTTTAGTCCTAACATTCATGATTTAAATAGATTAATCCTAACATTCATGATTTAAATAGATTAATCCTAACATTCATGATTTAACTAGATTAGTCCTAACATTCATGATTTAAATAGATTAATCCTAACATTCATGATTTAAATAGATTAATCCTAACATTCATCATTTAACTAGTTTAGTCCTAACATTCATCATTTAACTAGTTTAGTCCTAACATTCATCATTTAACTAGTTTAGTCCTAACATTCATCATTTAACTAGTTTAGTCCTAACATTCATCATTTAACTAGTTTAGTCCTAACAATCATGATTTAACTAGATTAGTCCTAACAATCATGATTTAACTAGATTAGTCCTAACATTCATGATTTAACTAGTTTAGTCCTAACATTCATCATTTAACTAGTTTAGTCCTAACATTCATCATTTAACTTGTTCACGTTACCAGGTTCCCCAAGGGCACCCCCCCCCCCACCCCCCACGCTCAACTCAAAAGATGGTGCACAGAATGCAAAAATATTATTAGAAGTATTTAACCTCCACACATTAACAAGTCCAATAACTCAAATGAAAGATAAACATCTTGTTCATCTACCCAGTGAGTCAGATTTCTAAAATGTTTTACGGCGAAAACATAGCACATATTTATGTCAAACCACCACCAAAGACACAGACGATATACAGCCATTTTGTCGAACAAAAGATGCAATCACAAACGCAGGATTAAAATTAAAATAATTCACTGACCTTTTGAAAATCTTCATCAGATGACAGTAATAGGACATGTTACACAGTACATTTATGTTTTGTTCAATAATATGCCATTTATATCCATAAATCACCGTTTACATTGACGCCATGTTCAGAACATGCTATTAAATGTCAGGAGAAATTATATATAACTCCGCCAGATAACAGCAATACACATCATACACTTTGACTAAATATACATGTTCTATATATAGTTACAAAGATACACTGCTTCTTAATGCAATCGCTTTGTCACATTTCTTTTTAACGTTACAGAAATCGTTCATTTTTCAATAATCTGAGACGGCGCTCAGACATTAGCAATATTTCTCCGCTATGTTGGAGTCAACAGAAACACAAAATTACAACATAAGTATTCCCTTACCTTTGATGGTCTTCGATCATAATGTAGTGGAAGAAGTCATACTTACCCAAAACATCATTTGGTTTCAATTCGTGTGTCTTTGTATTAGCATATGCTGCAAGTTCCAGCTGAAATACTACCAAAAATTACTTCTGGTCACGAACAGTTGCGCATCAAAACTTCAAAATTACATATTATACGTTGACTAAACTGGTCAAACGAAGTGCAGAATCAAGCTTTAGGATGTTCTAAACGTACAAAACTATTATCTAATCTCTCGGACGAACGTGCTTCTTGGCAGGCAATCTGGAACAAAGGAACGTGTCTCCAAAAAGCGCGCTCTCGGAACCTTGAATTTTCTTGCGACACTCAGTCTTTTGCCTACCAAAGGCTCAAAACACGCGGGATTTGCACAATTAAATGCTGTACTGAATGAGGACATCTAGTGGAAGACATAGAAAGTGTCTCCAGATCCATAGCTGGTTGCGAAAGGTGGGGGCGATCACGTCAAAGTTGCCACAAGTTTGAGGCTCCCAAAACTAGTTTGGGAGATTGCCTGCCCTGTGAGTTCTGCTATACTTACAGACATAATTCAAACAGTTTTAGAAGCTTTAGAGTGTTTTTTATCCAATAGTAATTATTATATGCATATATTAGCAATTTTGGACAGATTTGATTTCAGTTTACTATGGGCACGCAATTCCTCCAAAGGGGGCAGTAATTCTGCCTATCCTTAACTGGTTTTAACTAGATTAGTCCTAACATTCATGATTTAACTAGTTTAGTCCAAACATTCATGATTTAACTAGTTTAGTCCTAACATTCATGATTTAACTAGTTTAGTCCTAACATTCATAATTTAACTAGTTTAGTCCTAACATTCATAATTTAACTAGTTTAGTCCTAACATTCATAATTTAACTAGTTTAGTCCTAACATTCATAATTTAACTAGTTTAGTCCTAACATTCATGATTTAACTAGTTTAGTCTAACAATCATAATTTAACTAGTTTAGTCCTAACATTCATGATTTAACTAGTTTAGTCCTAACAATCATAATTTAACTAGTTTAGTCCTAACATTCATGATTTAACTAGTTTAGTCCTAACAATCATAATTTAACTAGTTTAGTCCTAACAATCATAATTTAACTAGATTAGTCCTAACAATCATAATTTAACTAGTTTAGTCCTAACAATCATAATTTAACTAGATTTGTCCTAACAATCATAATTTAACTAGTTTAGTCCTAACATTCATCATTTAACTAGTTTAGTCCTAACAATCATAATTTCTTGTTCCCAGTGTTTTATTATTATTTGTGTACTTGTTTTTTTTGTTCCTCTGTTGGGAGCCAGTAACACAAGGATTTCATTACAACCACTATAACATCTGATAAAGTGTCTACTACACCAATTGATTTGATCCTAGAATATAACATTAGATAGGCCTACATTGGTGTCACAAACATAACGATGCTGACTGTTGTCAATCCAAAATCCAATGCATGACACCATACCTTGCCAAGGCATGTTTTTTGCCCTGCTTAATTCAATGGTATCAACAAGCTAAATTAGAAGGGCTTATTCTATCTACAGGATCCATATTCAAACTACTGAGATGGTTTGAACTACTGAGAAGGTTTGAACTACTGAGAAGGTTTGAACTACTGAGAAGGTTTGAACTACTGAGATGGTTTGAACTACTGAGATGGTTTGAACTACTGAGATGGTTTGAACTACTGAGAAGGTTTGAACTACTGACATAGTTTGAACTACTGACATAGTTTGAACTACTGACATAGTTTGAACTACTGACATAGTTTGGGCTAGCAGGTTCATAAAAATGCTGCAAGCAAAGACACACATGCTCATGGACAATGCCACACACCCACTCTACAGCAGGGTATGAAGCGCAGGAGCAGCTTCAGTAGCAGGTTCATCCTCCACAGGGAGGTTTAGACGATCATTCTTACCCACAGCCATGAGGATTTTCAATGATTAACTGATTTACGATGTCTTCTTCTTATAAATGTTGTTGTTGCTTGTTTCCCCAGAGGAGGATAAACAACAGCATTTGGTAACTCCTTGAATTGGATTGTGTCTTTTATTGCTACTAAGGTGCAGGTGCCTTCATATCTGTCTTAATGTGTGTTTTTGATCATATGTTTGTCATTGTTATGTATTGATGATGTTGACTGATAAAACAATTTCCCAAGTACGGATCAATAAAGCACTACTCTACTCTCACAACTGAGGATGTTTGGTCTCACAACTGAGGGAGTTTGGTCTAACAACTGAGGATGTTTGGTCTCACAACTGAGGGAGTTTGGTCTAACAACTGAGGGAGTTTGGTCTAACAACTGAGGGTGTTTGGTCTCACAACTGAGGGTGTTTGGTCTCACAACTGAGGGTGTTTGGTCTCACAACTGAGGGAGTTTGGTCTGACAACGGAGGGAGTTTGGTCTGACAACTGAGGGAGTTTGGTCTGACAAGTGAGGGAGTTTGGTCTGACAACGGAGGGAGTTTGGTCTAACAACTGAGGGTGTTTGGTCTGACAACTGAGGGAGTTTGGTCTAACAACTGAGGATGTTTGGTCTGACAACTGAGGATGTTTGGTCTGACAAGTGAGGGAGTTTGATCTGACAAGTGAGGGAGAGGGAGTTTGGTCTGACAAGTGAGGGAGAGGAGTTTGGTCTGACAAGTGAGGGAGTTTGATCTGACAAGTGAGGGAGAGGGAGTTTGATCTGACAAGTGAGGGAGAGGGAGTTTGGTCTGACAAGTGAGGAGAGGGAGTTTGATCTGACAAATGAGGGAGTTTTGGTCTGACAAGTGATGGAGTTTGATCTGACAACTGAGGGAGTTTGATCTGACAAGTGAGGGAGTTTGGTCTGACAACTAAGGGAGTTTGGTCTGACAACTGAGGGAGTTTGATCTGACAAGTGAGGGAGTTTGGTCTGACAACTGAGGGAGTTTGGTCTGACAACTGAGGGAGAGGGAGTTTGGTCTGACAAGTGAGAGAGTTTGGTCTGACAAGTGAGGGAGTTTGGTCTGACAACTGAGGGAGAGGGAGTTTGGTCTGACAAGTGAGGAGTTTGATCTGACAAGTGAAGGAGTTTGATCTGACAAGTGAGGGAGTTTGGTCTGACAACTGAGGGAGTTTGGTCTGACAAGTGAGGGAGTTTGGTCTGACAAGTGAGGGAGTTTGGTCTGACAACTGAGGGAGAGGGAGTTTGGTCTGACACGTGAAGGAGTTTGGTCTGACAACTGAGGGAGTTTGGTCAGACAACTAGGGCAGTTTGGTCTGAACAACTGAGGTATAACAACTGAGGGAGTTTGGTCTGACTACTGAGGGAGTTTGCTTTAACAACTGAGGGAGTTTGGTCTAACAACTGAGGAGGTTGGTCAGACAACTGTGGCAGTTTGGTCTAACAACTGAGGGAGTTTGGACAGACAACTGAGGGAGTTTGGACAAACAACTGAGGGAGTTTGGACAGACAACTGGGGAGATTGTTCAGACAACTGAGGGAGTTTGGTCTAACAACTGAGGTAGTTTGGACAGACAACTGGGGGAGTTTGGTCAGACAACTGGGGAGTTTGGTCAGACAACTGGGGAGTTTGGTCAGACAACTGAGGGAGTTTGGTCTAACAACTGAAGGAGTTTGGTCAGACAACTGACAATGTCCTAATATAGATGCCATGCATGGGATGTTTATGTCTTCTATGTGGTAGGAGGTATAGCTCTATTCAGTCAGATCTACTTTAGCATTAAGACAAATCCCATCGATCCTTGTTTACAAGTTCGTACACTGGAATGTGAGATGTAATCTACACCTCAGTTAGGATGAGAAAAATCCTCATTATTTTGTTGATTTAAACATTACTTCTATATAGCCTACACGTTCTCCTTCTGAACTTTTAATGTGAGTGGAGTGGGTGTGGCTTCAATTATTTCAAGAGCAGCTGATCACGGATTTGACAGCTCCAATGCAGTTCAATCTCCGACACCACTCTATAAGGAAAATAGACCATTGACAAATGTCCCTCACCTCACTCTGAGGAACAGTTTCCTTGAGAAGTCTGGCAGGTTGCATGATTATTGCTGGAGGCTAGCTTGTCCAGAGTTCAGCTGGAGAGCAGCCTGCCGGAGGAAACCAGTCAACACAACATCCATCACATCATTTATAAGATTAGCTGAATGCCACAAACCTAAAGGAATATAATTTAATCCTGGTTCAAGTGGAAAATCCTACTTGTGGATGAAGCATGCAAACTAAAAAGGAAGATGTTTACTCTGGGATGATAAGAACTGTTGAAATCCTCCTCCTTCTATTGGGATGATCATTTCCTCTAAAGCACCCATTCCAATTACAGCCTTATAAAATGGAATCTAAATCTGTGTATCTAGGTAACTCTTGGATCACACCTGGACATTATTACAGGTAGCTAAGAGTACGGCTGTTAATAGGACACCCCTGAAAAGCCCTACCAACCTACCATTAAATGGAGGTAAGGAGCTGCTTAATGGGATGAAAGGAACGCTGCATCACCACCAACACAGTAGCTAATGGCTTTGCTTAAGTAACAGAGTTTAAAATGTGGTGGTTGGAGCCATCCATTTGGTATCCTCTGGGTGGCTCAAACCGTTGGAACGAATCAAGGGGAAGTGGTACTCGCTATGAAAGCAATGTGACATCCGTAACACCTGCACTGGGCCTATTTTATGGCTGTCCTTATGGAGAAGGTGAATGAAGGGGAAGTGGTACTCTCTATGAAAGCAATGTGACATCCGTAACACCTGCACTGGGCCTATTTTAAGGCTGTCCTTATGGAGAAGGTGAATGAAGGGGAAGTGGTACTCGCTATGAAAGCATTGTGACATCCGTAACACCTGCACTGGGCCTATTTTATGGCTGTCCTTATGGAGAAGGTGAATGAAGGGGAAGTGGTACTCGCTATGAAAGCAATGTGACATCCGTAACACCTGCACTGGGCCTATTTTAAGGCTGTCCTTATGGAGAAGGTGAATGAAGGGTATCCATGCCAAAGGAAATAGATTAAATCGGTTTAAGGACCGAGCTTGAGGACCGAGCTTTCTGAAAATTCCTACATTTGGCTTTAGAGTTTGAAGTAATGACAAACTAGAGAAAGGCAAGGTCCTAATATAATATTTAATATATTAATATAATTACATTTAACATTTACATTTAAGTCATTTAGCAGACGCTCTTATCCAGAGCGACTTACAGTCATGCGTGGAGACATTTTACGTACAGTATGGTAAATGTGTTCCAATTTGAAGCAGGTACTGTATTCCATGACTATAAAACACAGAGGCTGTTCACTCATAGTGTACCTCTCTCCTTCTGTTTGTTCCTCTGGGATTCGGTAGCTGTTTTTATTTTTATCAATAAAACAATTGTAATCCTCTTTGAAAGCAGTAACAACATTCCACAGCAGAAATAGAATCTACAGAGGCACTTCCTCTGATACATTAGTCTTCATTTGCAGGCATAACGTGATGTTCTGGTCCATGCAGGAGTCTACCTGCAGGGAACACTGCTTTCCCATTGTGGATATACATGTGGATTTGTTTTTCAGTGTACATCAATCAACATTTGTTTTCCTGCTTGTGGCCCTGGTGTCCACCACAACAACCTCCCGTCCAGAGGGAGAGGCTGTTCAGTATGAGCACCACGTACTGTAGTCATCTCTGTCCTGTTTACCGTAGTAATAGCCCTACCATCTCCTGAGCCCACACCTGTTTACCGTAGTAATAGCCCTACCATCTCCTGAGCCCACACCTGTTTACCGTAGTAATAGCCCTACCATCTCCTGAGCCCACACCTGTTTATCGTAGTAATAGCCCTACCATCTCCTGAGCCCACACCTGTTTACCGTAGTAATAGCCCTACCATCTCCTGAGCCCACACCTGTTTACCGTAGTAATAGCCCTACCATCTCCTGAGCCCACACCTGTTTACCGTAGTAATAGCCCTACCATCTCCTGAGCCCACACCTGTTTACCGTAGTAATAGCCCTACCATCTCCTGAGCCCACACCTTTGCTCACATCGGACTTTACTCAAATTCTCATTATGCCAGTCTCCCAACAGACCCTAAAACAGTCTGGCTCAGTGGGAAGCTAGGGTGGATATTAGAACAGAGGACACTGGACATTAGAACTGTTCTAGAGCCAGATATGTTTTAGAGTCAGTTCTAGAGCTGGATCTATTCTAGTCAGATCTGTTCTAGAGTCAGTTCCAGAGCTAGATCTGTTCTAGAGCCAGCTGTGTTTTAGTCAGTTCTAGAGCTGGATCTATTCTAGTCAGATCTGTTCTAGAGTCAGTTCTAGAGCTAGATCTGTTCTAGAGCCAGATATGTTTTAGAGTCCGTTCTAGAGCTTGATCTATTCTAGTCAGATCTGTTCTAGAGTCAGTTCTAGAGCTAGATCTGTTCTAGAGTCAGATCTGTCTCTGTTATAATATCCACACTAGCTTCCCACTTACATTTACATTTAAGTCATTTAGCAGATGCTCTTATCCAGAGTGACTTACAAATTGGTGCATTCACCTTATGACATCCAGTGGAACAGTCACTTTACAATAGTGCATCTAAATCTTAAAGGGGGGTGAGAAGGATTACTTATCCTATCCTAGGTATTCCTTAAAGAGGTGGGGTTTCAGGTGTCTCCGGAAGGTGGTGATTGACTCCGCTGTCCTGGCGTCATGAGGGAGTTTGTTCCACCATTGGGGGGCCAGAGCAGCGAACAGTTTTGACTGGGCTGAGCGGGAACTGTACTTCCTCAGTGGTAGGGAGGCGAGCAGGCCAGAGGTGGATGAACGCAGTGCCCTTGTTTGGGTGTAGGGCCTGATCAGAGCCTGGAGGTACTGAGGTGCCGTTCCCCTCACAGCTCCGTAGTTAAGCACCATGGTCTTGTAGCGGATGCGAGCTTCAACTGGAAGCCAGTGGAGAGAGCGGAGGAGCGGGGTGACGTGAGAGAACTTGGGAAGGTTGAACACCAGACGGGCTGCGGCGTTCTGGATGAGTTGTAGGGGTGTAATGGCACAGGCAGGGAGCCCAGCCAACAGCGAGTTGCAGTAATCCAGACGGGAGATGACAAGTGCCTGGATTAGGACCTGCGCCACTTCCTTTGTGAGACAGGGTCGTCCTCTGCGGATGTTGTAGAGCATGAACCTACAGGAACGGGCCACCGCCTTGATGTTAGTAGAGAACGACAGGGTGTTGTCCAGGATCACGCCAAGGTTCTTAGCGCTCTGGGAGGAGGACACAATGGAGTTGTCAACCGTGATGGCGAGATCATGGAACGGGCAGTCCTTCCCCGGGAGGAAGAGCAGCTCCGTCTTGCCGAGGTTCAGCTTGAGGTGGTGATCCGTCATCCACACTGATATGTCTGCCAAACATGCAGAGATGCGATTCGCCACCTGGTCATCAGAAGGGGGAAAGGAGAAGATTAATTGTGTGTCGTCTGCATAGCAATGATAGGAGAGACCATGTGAGGTTATGACAGAGCCAAGTGACTTGGTGTATAGCGAGAATAGGAGAGGGCCTAGAACAGAGCCCTGGGGGACACCAGTGGTGAGAGCGCGTGGTGAGGAGACAGATTCTCGCTACGCCACCTGGTAGGAGCGACCTGTCAGGTAGGACGCAATCCAAGCGTGGGCCGCGCCGGAGATGCCCAACTCGGAGAGGGTGGAGAGGAGGATCTGATGGTTCACAGTATCGAAGGCAGCCGATAGGTCTAGAAGGATGAGAGCAGAGGAGAGTTAGCTTTAGCAGTGCGGAGCGCCTCCGTGATACAGAGAAGAGCAGTCTCAGTTGAATGACTAGTCTTGAAACCTGACTGATTTGGATCTCTCGCTCTCTTGAAGACGGAAGGGACGTAGCCAGCGGTCAGGGATGAGTTGATGAGCGAGGTGAGGTAAGGGAGAAGGTCTCCGGAAATGGTCTGGAGAAGAGAGGAGGGGATAGGGTCAAGCGGGCAGGTTGTTGGGCGGCCGGCCGTCACAAGACGCGAGATTTCATCTGGAGAGAGAGGGGAGAAAGAGGTCAGAGCACAGGGTAGGGCAGTGTGAGCAGAACCAGCGGTGTCGTTTGACTTAGCAAACGAGGATCGGATGTCGTTGACCTTCTTTTCAAAATGGTTGACGAAGTCATCTGCAGAGAGGGAGGAGGGGGGGGAGGAGAGGAGGATTCAGGAGGGAGGAGAAGGTGGCAAAGAGCTTCCTAGGGTTAGAGGCGGATGCTTGGAATTTAGAGTGGTAGAAAGTGGCTTTAGCAGCAGAGACAGAGGAGGAAAATGTAGAGAGGAGGCTGCCCGGAGCCCGGCTGCCCGGAGCCCTGTTCTGTGAGCTCGCAATGAGTCGTCGAGCCACGGAGCGGGAGGGGAGGACCGAGCCGGCCTGGAGGATAGGGGACATAGAGAGTCAAAGGATGCAGAAAGGGAGGAGAGGAGGGTTGAGGAGGCAGAATCAGGAGATAGGTTGGAGAAGGTTTGAGCAGAGGGAAGAGATGATAGGATGGAAGAGGAGAGAGTAGCGGGGGAGAGAGAGCGAAGGTTGGGACGGCGCGATACCATCCGAGTAGGGGCAGTGTGATAGGTGTTGGATGAGAGCGAGAGGGAAAAGGATACAAGGTAGTGGTCTGAGACTTGGAGGGGAGTTGCAATGAGGTTAGTGGAAGAACAGCATCTAGTAAAGATGAGGTCGAGCATATTGCCTGCCTTGTGAGTAGGGGGGAGGGTGAGAGGGTGAGGTCAAAAGAGGAGAGGAGTGGAAAGAAGGAGGCAGAGAGGAATGAGTCAAAGGTAGACGGGGGGAGGTTAAAGTCGCCCAGAACTGTGAGAGGTGAGCCGTCCTCAGGAAAGGAGCTTATCAAGGCATCAAGCTCATTGATGAACTCTCCGAGGGAACCTGGGCGATAAATGATAAGGATGTTAAGCTTGAAAGGGCTGGTAACTGTGACAGCATGGAATTCAAAGGAGGCGATAGACAGATGGGTAAGGGGAGAAAGAGAGAATGACCACTTGGGAGAGATGAGGATCCCGGTGCCACCACCCCGCTGACCAGAAGCTCTCGGGGTGTGCGAGAACACGTGGGCGGACGAAGAGAGAGCAGTAGGAGTAGCAGTGTTGTCTGTGGTGATCCATGTTTCCGTCAGTGCCATGAAGTCGAGGGACTGGAGGGAGGCATAGGCTGAGATGAACTCTGCCTTGTTGGCCGCAGATCGGCAGTTCCAGAGGCTACCGGAGACCTGGAACTCCACGTGGGTCGTGCGCGCAGGGACCACCAGATTAGGGTGGCCGCGGCCACGTGGTGTGGAGCGTTTGTATGGTCTGTGCAGAGAGGAGAGAACAGGGATAGACAGACACATAGTTGACAGGCTACAGAAGAGGCTACGCTAATGCAAAGGAGATTGGAATGACAAGTGGACTACACGTCTCGAATGTTCAGAAAGTTAAGCTTACGTAGCAAGAATCTTATTGACTAAAATGATTAAAATGATACAGTACTGCTGAAGTAGGCTAGCTGGCAGTGGCTGCATTGTTGACTTTGTAGGCTAGCTGGCAGTGGCTGCGTTGTTGACACTACACTAATCAAGTCGTTCCGTTGAGTGTAATAGTTTCTTCAGTGCTGCTATTCGGGGGCTAGCTGGCTGGCTAGCAGTGTTGTTTACGTTACGTTGCGTTAAGAGAACGACAATAGCTGGCTAGCTAACCTAGAAAATCGCTCTAGACTACACAATTATCTTTGATACAAAGACGGCTATGTAGCTAGCTATGTAGCTAGCTATGATCAAACAAATCAAACCGTTGTACTGTAATGAAATGAAATGAAAATGTGATACTACATGTGAATGCGACCGGGTTGTTGAGTGCGAAGTTCTATTCGGAAGATGTTGGCTAGCTGTTGGCTAGCTAGCAGAGTCACCTATGTTAAGGACGACAAATAGCTGGCTAGCTAACCTCGGTAAATTAAGATAATCACTCTAAGACAACACACTCTAAACTACACAATTATCTTGGATACGAAGACAGCAAAGACAGCTATGTAGCTAGCTAACACTACACTAATCAAGTCGTTCAGTTGAGTGTAATAGTTTCTACAGTGCTGGACGTTTGCTAGCTGGCTAGCTGGCTAGCTGGCTAGCTGCTGGGCAGAGCAGTGAAGACTACGTTAGGACGACGAAATACGATAATTACGCAATTATCTTTGATACAAAGACGGCTATGTAGCTAGCTAAGAAGAAATTGCTAAGATTAGACAAATCAAACCGTTGTACTATAATGAAATGTAATGAAATGTAATGAAAAAGTTATACTACCTGCGGAGCGAAATGCGACCGCTCGACCAACCCGGAAGTAACACACACGCTTAGTATTCATAGTTCATGAACTATGACGCAGTGTATTGGCCATCCATTGTAAGTGTTGTGCTAGTATTGACATGAGAACATCACCCTCAGGACATGGAGTTGTTGCTTTTCTCAGTCACAAATGATTATTACCATAGGGCCTGGTCATTGGCTAACATGCCCAAACACACACATTACAAGACATTGTTTCCAATCAATCAGATCTTTCGTCTTGTATGGTTTTTGTGTCTGTCCAGTCTCTCATGGGAATGTTTGTGACAAACACCTTTGAGGGGTGCTACAAATACTCTTACACACAATGAAACTGTGTCTAAAACCCACAAAGAGTCTTACCCACAATAAAACATTGTCTAAAACCCACAAACACTCTTACCCACAATGAAACATTGTCTAAAACCCACAAACACTCTTACCCACAATGAAACATTGTCTAAAACCCACAAATACTCTTACCCACAATAAAACGTCTAAAACCCACAAACACTCTTACCCACAATGAAACTGTGTCTAATACCCACAAACAGTCTTACCCACAATAAAACGTTGTCTAAAACCCACAAACACTCTTACCCACAAGGAAACGGTGTCTAAAACCGATGTACAAAACCCACAAACACTCCTCTGCGTTATCAGGGTAACACACAGGCTTATGTTTCTGCGTTATCAGGGTAACACACAGGCTTATGTTTCTGCGTTATCAGGGTAACACACAGGCTTATGTTTCAGCGTTATCAGGGTAACACACAGGCTTATGTTTCAGCATTATCAGGGTAACACACAGGCTTATGTTTCAGCGTTATCAGTGTAACACACAGGCTTATGTTTCTGCGTTATCAGGGTAACACACAGGCTTATGTTTCAGCGTTATCAGGGTAACACACAGGCTTATGTTTCTGTGTTATCAGGGTAACACACAGGCTTATGTTTCAGCGTTATCAGTGTAACACACAGGCTTATGTTTCTGCGTTATCAGGGTAACACACAGGCTTATGTTTCAGCGTTATCAGGGTAACACACAGGCTTATGTTGCTGCGTTATCAGGGTAACACACAGGCTTATGTTTCAGCGTTATCAGGGTAACACACTGTAACTCGGCCACATGAATATTCTCTATCTTTTTGGTAAGCAACTCCAGTGTAGATTTGGCCTTGTGTTTTAGGTTATTGTTCTGCTGAAAGGTGAATTAATCTCCCAGTGTCAGGTGGAAAGCAGACTGAACCAAGTTTTCCTCTAGGATTTTGCCTGCACTTAGCTCCATTCTGTTTCTTTTTATCCTGAAAAACTCCCCAGTCCTAAGCAATTACAAGCATACCCATAACATGATGCAACCATCACTATGCTTTAAAATATGGAGAGTGGTACTCAGTAATGTGTTGTATTGGATTTGTCCCAAACATAGCACATTGCATTCAGGACAAAAAGATAATTGCTTGGCCACATTTTTTTGCAGCATTTACTTTATTGCCTTGTTGCAAACAGGATACATTTTTGGGAATATATTTATTCTGTACATGTTTTCGTCTTTTCGCTCTGTCAATTAGGTTAGTATTGTGAAGTAACTACAATGTTGTTGATGCATTCTCAGTGTCTCCTATCACAGCCATTAAACTATGCAACTGTTTTAACGTCACCATTGGCCTCATGGTGAAATCCCTGAGCGGTTTCCTTCCTCTCTGGCAACTGAGTTAGGAGTGAAGCCTGTATCTTTGTAGTGATTGAGTTCATTTTTTCACCATCCAGTGTATTTTTTAAAATCCATCTATCAATAGGTGTCCTTATTTGCTTGGTATTGGAAATCTCTGTGGTCTTTGTAGTTGAATCTGTGTTTGAAATTCATGTTAAACACTATTATTGCACAAAGAGTCCATGTCATTTATTATGTGACTTCTAAAGAACATTTTTACATTTAGACTTCAGAACGTATTTAGGCTTGCCATAACAAAAGGGGTTTAGTACTTATTGACTCAATACATTTAAGCTTTTCATTTTTAATGAATTGGTAAACATGGAGAAAAACACATTTCCATTTTGAAATGATGGGGTATTGTGTGTAGGCCAGTGAGCAGAAATCTCAATGTAATCCATTTTAAATTCAGGCTGCAACACAACAACATTTGGAAACAGTAGAAGGGTGTAAATACTTTCTGAAGGCTCTGTAAATATACATTTAACATGACCCCCCCAGGACAGTGAGGACACTTCACTTTTTAATGACTTTCCCAGAATCAAAGAAAAAGAACCACTCGGATGTCTGCAATGACCCCTGAGGTTTATTACGGATAAACAGACTAACATGTATTAGGGACACACAGGCAAGCTCATGTTTCTGTGTGTCAGACTTCTCCCTCAGGGCCATGACATTCTCTTGTGACTGACAAGTATATTTATTTGCATCATTGTATTTCAGACCAATGTTTGTCATAATCGGAAGAGTTTTGAATCTTGAGAAGTGTCATGACCAAAGGAGGCTACATAACCTAAGAATGCTTCAATAAGATTCATGTTGCAACAACATATTTTACTTTTGTACGGAAGTTGTCCATCTAAATGTATAATCTCTTCCAAGGCCACATTAGTAACAAACGCACGTCTACTGCTACCTTGTTAGCAGAACATCAGTGTAATTGGCCCTAATTCACTCTCAAAGGCACTGCTTGAATTAATTAATGTTAATCATATTTACAAATTAGGTACAGCCTCCACCCCTTGTATTTAAAGGGGGAATCCAGGATTGGTTGTTTGGGGAAACCTCTCAGGGATGGGGCTGGAGAAATGTAACCACTGTCACATTCATAGAGAGAGCTATGTATTTACAGGGGGAATCCAGGATTGGTTGTTTGCGGAAACCTCTCAGGGATGGGACTGGAGAAATGTAACCACTGTTACATTCATAGAGAGAGCTATGTATTTACAGGGGGAATCCAGGATTGGTTGTTTGGGGAAACCTCTCAGGGATGGGACTGGAGAAATGTAACCACTGTTACATTCATAGAGAGAGCTATGTATTTACAGGGGGAATCCAGGATTGGTTGTTTGGGGAAACCTCTCAGGGATGGGACTGGAGAAATGTAACCACTGTTACATTCATAGAGAGAGCTATGTATTTACAGGGGGAATCCAGGATTGGTTGTTTGGGGAAACCTCTCAGGGATGGGACTGGAGAAATGTAACCACTGTTACATTCATAGAGAGAGCTATGTATTTACAGGGGGAATCCAGGATTGGTTGTTTGGGGAAACCTCTTAGGGATGGGACTGGAGAAATGTAACCACTGTTACATTCATAGAGAGAGCTATGTATTTACAGGGGGAATCCAGGATTGGTTGTTTGGGGAAACCTCTCAGGGATGGGACTGGAGAAATGTAACCACTGTCACATTCATAGAGAGAGCTATGGATGTAATGACTGACCATCCATGAGCTCAAACGTCTAGTTAGAACCATGTTTAGAGGCTATATAGTGGTTGTTTACGTTTACACTATTTACAAACAATGGAGTAAAACAAGCTCATATTTGGGGTTCTGATGGGGTACGACAGTTAAACTAACCTCAGAATCAGAATCACCTTAATTCACCAGGCACATTTAGATTCACATGCTCAGAATTGTACTTGGTGATATGGTGCTGCTAGGGATAACATTTAGAGAAAGACAGTTTACACATAGTTTACATATATTATATTCAAGTAGGTTAAATAAAAGTGAACATAGACTTTAAGAGAGCAATGAGGCTTCTGTAAGTTATTCAACGTCTATACAGTCTATCAGAAATTCAAAAATGTTTTTGTTCCCATGTTGTATTTGAATGTATTTTGTATGTGTATTATAATTCAACAACTGTTTGCACTGTAACTATGGAAAAAAACTATACAAATAGTTTTGAAAAAGAAAAAGTCCAAATCACGGATTGCCCCTTTAACACCTTGTGTTCAGGTGATGATCTGTTGTAAAGGGAGAGGTTTTCAGAAAACACCTCCCTCTGCTTGGTTATTCAGCTCATAGTCCAGGTAATTAGGGCTCTGAGCTGAGCGGGAAATTAGATCAAGTCTGGAATTTAGATGGGTATTTAAAAAGCCAGGCTATTCTAATAAGGGGCACAGATGTTTGTAAATGGACAATCATTATAGCTTTTTGTATCCCTTGAATGTCTGTTCTTTGTTCGTGTGTAAAATGCCACACAGTTCAAAGATCTAAATATAATGATCTATCATTATTGCTGTTTGTGAATTAATTTCACGTACTATGCAATATATATTTTTTGTCTGTGTGGTAAAGTCATTATGACATTGGACTAGTTGTTTCATGTATTGTATTTACAGCTGCACCATCGAGAGCATCCGACCGGTTGCATCACCGCCTGGTATGGCAACTTCTTGGCATTACAGAGGGTAGTGCTTTCGGCCCAGTACAACACTGGGTTCAAGCTTCCTGCCATCCAGGATCTCTATAATAGGCGGTGTCAGAGGAAGGCCCAAAACATTGTCTGAGACTCCAGTCACCCAAGTCATAGACTGTTCTCTCTGCTACCACACGGCAAGCAGTACCGGAGCACCAAGTCTAGGACCAAAAAGCTCCTTAACAGCTTCTACCCACAGCCATAAGGCTGAATAATTAATAAAATGGCCACCGGACTATTTACATTGACATCCCCCCTCCATTTCTTTTGTACACTGCTGCTACTCGCTGTTTATTATGTATGTATAGTCACTTCACCCCTACCTACATGTACAAATGACCTCTAACCTGTACCCCCGCACTATGACTCAGTACCGGTACCCCCTATATAAAGCCTCGTTATTGTTACTTTTTACAATTTTTTACTTTGGTTTATTAGGTAAATATTTTCTTAACTCTTCTTGAACTGCACTGTTGGTTAAGGGCTTGTAAGGAAGCATTTCACAGTGTTAGGTTCTTATTTTCCAGAGTAAATATCTCACGGACACTAGAGAAGCTTTAACCAAGTTTTAATTATTCCCAAAGGTTCTGTACAGCTGTATTCAGTCAACCCAACACTTCTCCCATCCAGATATATATATCCCACTTAAGACCCTCCTCCTTCTCTCCAATCCTTATAATTTATGGTTTAACATTAAATGAGTAATAAGATCCCAAACCATTATTACTCCCTTCAGGTGACCTGTCCTCACCTCCTGACCTCAACCCCTCCTTCACCTAATCCACAGATGTCCATCTGTCTCCCCTGTATCAACACATCGCTGTCCTCACCTCCTGACCTCAACCCCTCCTTCACCTAATCCACAGATGTCCATCTGTCTCCCCTGTATCAACACATCGCTGTCCTCACCTCCTGACCTCAACCCCTCCTTCACCTAATCCACAGATGTCCATCTGTCTCCCCTGTATCAACACATCGCTGTCCTCACCTCCTGACCTCAACCCCTCCTTCACCTAATCCACAGATGTCCATCTGTCTCCCCTGTATCAACACATCGCTGTCCTCACCTCCTGACCTCAACCCCTCCTTCACCTAATCCTCAGATGTCCATCTGTCTCCCCTGTATCAACACATCGCTGTCCTCACCTCCTGACCTCAACCCCTCCTTCACCTAATCCACAGATGTCCATCTGTCTCCCCTGTATCAACACATCGCTGTCCTCACCTCTTGACCTCAACCCCTCCTTCACCTAATCCACAGATGTCCATCTGTCTCCCCTGTATCAACACATCGCTGTCCTCACCTCCTGACCTCAACCCCTCCTTCACCTAATCCACAGATGTCCATCTGTCTCCCCTGTATCAACATGGTGCTCTGCTCCCGTCCCCCAACACATTCCAACACATTCCACAGCTATCTGTCTTTCTCTATCATTTATTTTATATCTCAATGTTCATAATGTCGAATCCAACAATGGTAAGGTCTACACTTGTTGTATTCGGCGCATGTGACAAATAAAGTTTGATTTGATTTGAAATAAAGATAAAGAACATGATGAGGATGTAAACAAACGGTGTACCAGAAGGCACCCTATTCCCTACATAGTACACTACTTTTGAACTGAGGTATATTGGCCCATGTCAAAAAGTAGTGCACTATGTAGGGAATAGGGTGCCATTTGGGACACTGACCGAGAGATTGAGAGGACGTTGAGATGTTTGCAAACATTTTCCTCATAACTAGATTATAATAATGTTGACACAGCGTGAAAAGCCCATCTAGCTGGGATTACATCATCTCCATCAGATCGTTATACTGTAACTTAATGCATCAATGATGTATTATACCTCACAGGGTTTAGTTAAAAACTGATTAGGTAAATAGGTTGAATTCCATGGATAGTAATAGTGTGTTTCTGTGGACAACAAGCTGGAACAAGCTCGCTCTATGGTGATACTACTGACCTCGGTGGTCTCCATGGGAAAATGAGAGGAAACAGCGAACAAAGCCTGCGGTTGTTATATTGCCTGTTGGTCTTTTGTTTATGGGAAAACAACTACACTGTGGGTATACTGTGGAATTGAGTGTTGAGATGTCTGAGATATTAGCTCAGCGGTCGAGAGATGGTCTCATGAATAATTTATTTTTGCCCTCATAGCTATAACAGGTCTTATACTGTAGAAACAGATGGGGATTTGTAACCTCACTCCCCAGCTTGAAGTGCCTCTAGCCACACTGCTGAATTTATAGCTATTCACTAGTCTAGTTGGCTAAGACGTTACCAAGGAGGGTGGTCAGGTGTGTTTGTGAGGCAGTTGTCCAGGGTTCTAGTCTTGGGGTGAGTTGGCTAAGACGTTACCAAGGAGGGTGGTCAGGTGTGTTTGTGAGGCAGTGGTCCAGGGTTCTAGTCTTGGGGTGAGTTGGCTAAGACGTTACCAAGGAGGGTGGTCAGGTGTGTTTGTGAGGCAGTTGTCCAGGGTTCTAGTCTTGGGGTGAGTTGGCTAAGACGTTACCAAGGAGGGTGGTCAGGTGTGTTTGTGAGGCAGTTGTCCAGGGTTCTAGTCTTGGGGTGAGTTGGCTAAGACGTTACCAAGGAGGGTGGTCAGGTGTGTTTGTGAGGCAGTTGTCCAGGGTTCTAGTCTTGGGGTGAGTTGGCTAAGACGTTATCAAGGAGGGTGGTCAGGTGTGTTTGTGAGGCAGTTGTCCAGGGTTCTAGTCTTGGGGTGAGTTGGCTAAGACGTTATAAAGAGAGGGTGGTCAGGTGTGTTTGTGAGGCAGTGGTCCAGGGTTCTAGTCTTGGGGTGAGTTGGCTAAGACGTTACCAAGGAGGGTGGTCAGGTGTGTTTGTGAGGCAGTGGTCCAGGGTTCTAGTCTTGGGGTGAGTTGGCTAAGACGTTACCAAGGAGGGTGGTCAGGTGTGTTTGTGAGGCAGTGGTCCAGGGTTCTAGTCTTGGGGTGAGTTGGCTAAGACGTTATCAAGGAGGGTGGTCAGGTGTGTTTGTGAGGCAGTTGTCCAGGGTTCTAGTCTTGGGGTGAGTTGGCTAAGACGTTATCAAGGAGGGTGGTCAGGTGTGTTTGTGAGGCAGTGGTCCAGGGTTCTAGTCTTGGGGTGAGTTGGCTAAGACGTTATCAAGGAGGGTGGTCAGGTGTGTTTGTGAGGCAGTGGTCCAGGGTTCTAGTCTTGGGGTGAGTTGGCTAAGACGTTACCAAGGAGGGTGGTCAGGTGTGTTTGTGAGGCAGTGGTCCAGGGTTCTAGTCTTGGGGTGAGTTGGCTAAGACGTTACCAAGGAGGGTGGTCAGGTGTGTTTGTGAGGCAGTGGTCCAGGGTTCTAGTCTTGGGGTGAGTTGGCTAAGACGTTACCAAGGAGGGTGGTCAGGTGTGTTTGTGAGGCAGTGGTCCAGGGTTCTAGTCTTGGGGTGAGTTGGCTAAGACGTTACCAAGGAGGGTGGTCAGGTGTGTTTGTGAGGCAGTTGTCCAGGGTTCTAGTCTTGGGGTGAGTTGGCTAAGACGTTATAAAGAGAGGGTGGTCAGGTGTGTTTGTGAGGCAGTTGTCCAGGGTTCTAGTCTTGGGGTGAGCTTGTTAGGTATGAAGTGGTTAAGCTAAGCAAGCACAGTGATGTCTGTCACACTTACTATGACTGTGGCATGTGTTTTTCTTGCCAACCTTAGTTGAATGCACTGACCAGAAGGTCAGAATACTGATAATTACAACTCTGAGGTCAAGACCCACTAGATAACCTTATACATTGTGTTGCATGACAGCTGTGTGCTAATACCTCTAGCGGATCTCAAATGTCTTTTCCCACAATCCTCTTACCTCACCTCTTCTTGAAACCCATTGGAAGAGATGGTTCGAGGGGAGGGACCTCAGATCTTCTCCAATGCTTTTTTTATGCATCCAACAGAATCCTAATAAATTCTAAATAGATATCAATGCTGGACACTCCCAAGAGTCAATCTATAATTAGAACAATGAAGGAAATACTTGATCACTCACTGTATTTGAGTAACTTGGATTCAATCCAATGCACGTTCCAGAACAGCAAACTGGACTATGGTAAATACTGCAGATGATGGCAAGAACGTAAAGTAACTTTAAAAAGTGTATTGTCAGCTGTCTAGTGTGCTGCTCTATAATGTGCCTTTGATTGAATCCCGGCCAAACTTTGACTATCTGTCTGTATCCATCCAGGTCTCTTCACCCTCTCCGGGTTGAGCGTTTACATCAGCTACTGCCAACGGGCTCGGGAACTGTTGGAACCTGAGATTCTGGCCAGCGTCCATGTGTCCTATGGCTGGTCGTTGGGTATGGCCTGTCTCTCCTTCAGCCTGGAGGTGACCGCAGGCCTGCTGCTGATGCTGGCTGCACGTAAGGCCCATCTCATGGGACGTGACCATGGAGTCACCATTATCGCCATGGCCTGAAGAGGGAAAGAGAACGGACTGAAACTGGAAGGGACTTCTGGAAGGGTCCATTCAGAATCAGTCATTTTCATTCTCTGTTGCCAAACATTTTAAAACGTTTTCTGTTGCGTGCCCTAATGAACACAACCCCTGACTGTGACCACTGATCAAACTCCCCAGTTCATTGCAACTCCAAAGGACTGACTTGTATGTTACATGTTCTAGCTTTCTCCTCTGAGCTACTGGTCCATATTAGGACAGTCTCAGGGGCAAAATAACTCCACAATTCATCCCTCTCTGGACACATGGTCTCATTATTGGGGGCAGCAGTTCTATTTTGCTAATTGAAAGAAATTTGCAAGGATCCAATCATACACAAGGACACACAAAAATACACTCTTTCTGGCGATATTACATAGCAATTCACTAGATTGGAATGCTACAAAGGAGCAATGCTTTCGCATGCTCAATGGCTGGAGGGCAACAGTAGTGAATAATGCTTTGATTACTTAGCACCTCTATTTCCTCTTTGGTTTACTCAGGGTTCACAACCCAGAAGCTACTTTCAGCACATTCCATACATTGTCACAATCTACTAATTTATTGATGTTGTGGCTCTTTGCTAATCAATGAGTTGTTGTGAGATGAAGAAAGACACAACATTAATCACTAAGGACATTATTGCTGTAGGGAAGTTTGGTTTTGGTTTCTCAGTCCACTTGTCTCTGTAATTGTGTATCGTAATGATAATAGACATTGTAGAATTTCATTTGGAGAAAAGGAAATGATCCAAGTGTTAAAATGCTTTAAGTTAATAAAGGTCTAGGAGACAGATGCCTGCCTTGTACTTGCATCATGGCCGTCTTGTGTGTGTTTGTGTTATGTTCCAACAGTAACATTAAATCATACGGACTATGAGGGCTAACAAAGGAAATTGGTTTGTTGTGTATGCTGCAGCACATCCTAATGACCCTAACATACGCAACTCCTCACCCTCACAATGTAGAACAATGATCATTAGTCTGAAATACTGTCTCAGTGGGCTATTTTAGTCCCACACACAGTAGCTGCCCTTACTAACAAGTTCCCCTTGGGTTTCCACCTGCAATTAGTGTCAAAGGTCAATTGCATACCAGTAGTAACAAAGGACCCAAAAAAGGTTCATAAACCCAACTAATCTGCAGAGAGAGATCAGCTACTGTATGTACCAGAAACAATAACCCTTCCTAAAGAGAGAGATCAGCTACTGTACTTACCAGAAACACAACCCTTCCTAAAGAGAGAGATCAGCTACTGTACTTACCAGAAACAAAACCCTTCCTAAACAGAGAGATCAGCTACTGTATGTACCAGAAACAAAACCCTTCCTAAAGAGAGAGAGATCAGAAGCTGTATGTACCAGAAACAATACCCTTCATAAAGAGAGAGATCAGCTACTGTACTTACCAGAAACACAACCCTTCCTAAAGAGAGAGATCAGCTACTGTACTTACCAGAAACAAAACCCTTCCTAAACAGAGAGATCAGCTACTGTATGTACCAGAAACAAAACCCTTCCTAAACAGAGAGATCAGCTACTGTATGTACCAGAAACAATACCCCTTCCTACAGAGAGATCAGCTACTGTATGTACCAGAAACAATACCCCTTCCTACAGAGAGATCAGCTACTGTACTTACCAGAAACAAAACCCTTCCTAAAGAGAGAGATCAGCTACTGTATGCACCAGAAACAATAACCCTTCCTACAGAGAGATCAGCTGCTGTATGTACCATAAACAATAACCCTTCCTAAAGAGAGAGATCAGCTACTGTACTTACCAGAAACAAAACCCTCCCTACAGAGAGAGATCAGCTACTGTACTTACCAGAAACAATAACCCTTCCTACAGAGAGATCAGCTGCTGTATGTACCAGAAACAAAACCCTTCCTAAACAGAGAGATCAGCTACTGTATGTACCAGAAACAATACCCCTTCCTACAGAGAGATCAGCTACTGTATGTACCAGAAACAAAACCCTTCCTAAACAGAGAGATCAGCTACTGTACTTACCAGAAACAAAACCCTTCCTAAACAGAGAGATCAGCTACTGTATGTACCAGAAACAAAACCCTTCCTAAACAGAGAGATCAGCTACTGTATGTACCAGAAACAATACCCCTTCCTACAGAGAGATCAGCTACTGTATGTACCAGAAACAATACCCCTTCCTACAGAGAGATCAGCTACTGTATGCACCAGAAACAAAACCCTTCCTAAAGAGAGAGATCAGCTACTGTATGCACCAGAAACAATAACCCTTCCTACAGAGAGATCAGCTACTGTATGTACCAGAAACAATAACCCTTCCTACAGAGAGATCAGCTGCTGTATGTACCAGAAACAATAACCCTTCCTAAAGAGAGATCAGCTGCTGTGTGTACCAGAAACAATAACCCTTCCTAAAGAGAGAGAGAGATCAGCTACTGTACTTACCAGAAACAAAACCCTCCCTACAGAGAGAGATCAGCTACTGTACTTACCAGAAACAATAACCCTTCCTACAGAGAGATCAGCTGCTGTATGTACCAGACACAATAACCCTTCCTAAAGAGAGAGATCAGCTACTGTACTTACCAGAAACAAAACCCTACCTACAGAGAGAGATCAGCTACTGTACTTACCAGAAACAATAACCCTTTCTAAAGAGAGAGATCAGCTACTGTATGTACCAGAAACAATAACCCTTCCTAAACAGAGAGATCAGCTACTGTACTTACCAGAAACAATAACCATTCCTAAACAGAGAGATCAGCTACTGTACTTACCAGAAACAATAACCCGTCCTACAGAGAGAGAGATCAGCTACTGTACTTACCAGAAACAATAACCCTTCCTAAACAGAGAGATCAGCTGCTGTATGTACCAGAAACAAAACCCTTTCTACAGAGAGTCATCAGCTACTGTATGTACCAGAAACAATAACCCTTCCTAAAGAGAGAGATCAGCTACTGTACTTACCAGAAACAAAACCCTCCCTACAGAGAGAGATCAGCTACTGTACTTACCAGAAACAATAACCCTTCCTACAGAGATCAGCTGCTGTATGTACCAGAAACAAAACCCTTCCTAAACAGAGAGATCAGCTACTGTATGTACCAGAAACAATACCCCTTCCTACAGAGAGATCAGCTACTGTATGTACCAGAAACAAAACCCTTCCTAAACAGAGAGATCAGCTACTGTACTTACCAGAAACAATAACCCTTTCTACAGAGAGAGATCAGCTACTGTATGTACCATAAACAATAACCCTTCCTAAAGAGAGAGATCAGCTACTGTATGTACCAGAAACAATAACCCTTCCTAAAGAGAGAGATCAGCTACTGTATGTACCAGAAACACAAACTTTCCTACAGAGAGAGATCAGCTACTGTATGTACCAGACACAATAATCCTTGATAAAGAGAGAGATCAGCTACTGTATGTACAAGAAACAAAACCCTTCCTAAAGAGAGAGATCAGCTACTGTATGTACCAGAAACACAAACCTTCCTATAGAGAGAGATCTGCTACTGTATGTACCAGAAACAATAACCCTTCCTAAAGAGAGGGATCAGCTACTGTATGTACCAGAAACAAAACCCTTCCTAAACAGAGAGATCAGCTACTGTATGCACCAGAAACAATAACCCTTCCTAAAGAGAGAGATCAGCTACTGTACTTACCAGAAACAATAACCCTTCCTAAAGAGAGAGATCAGTTACTGTGTGTACCAGAAACACAAACCTTCCTACAGAGAGAGATCAGCTACTGTATGTACCAGAAACAAAACCCTTCATAAACAGAGAGATCAGCTACTGTATGTACCAGAAACAATAACCCTTCCTACAGAGAGAGATCAGCTACTGTATGTACCAGAAACACAAACCTTGCTACAGAGAGATCAGCTGCTGTATGTACCAGAAACAAAACCCTTCCTAAACAGAGAGATCAGCTACTGTATGTACCAGAAACAATAACCCTTCTTACAGAGAGAGATCAGCTACTGTATGTACCAGAAACACAAACCTTCCTACAGAGAGAGAGATCAGCTACTGTATGTACCAGAAACACAAACCTTCCTACAGAGAGATCAGCTACTGTATGTACCAGAAACAAAACCCTTCCTAAAGAGAGAGATCAGCTACTGTATGTACCCGAAACAATAACCCTTCCTGAAGAGAGATATCAGCTACTGTATGTACCAGAAACACAAACCTTCCTACAGAGAGATCAGCTGCTGTATGTACCAGAAACAAAACCCTTTCTACAGAGAGTCATCAGCTACTGTATGTACCAGAAACAATAACCCTTCCTAAAGAGAGAGATCAGCTACTGTACTTACCAGAAACAAAACCCTCCCTACAGAGAGAGATCAGCTACTGTACTTACCAGAAACAATAACCCTTCCTACAGAGAGATCAGCTGCTGTATGTACCAGAAACAAAACCCTTCCTAAACAGAGAGATCAGCTACTGTATGTACCAGAAACAATACCCCTTCCTACAGAGAGATCAGCTACTGTATGTACCAGAAACAAAACCCTTCCTAAACAGAGAGATCAGCTACTGTACTTACCAGAAACAAAACCCTTCCTAAACAGAGAGATCAGCTACTGTATGTACCAGAAACAAAACCCTTCCTAAACAGAGAGATCAGCTACTGTATGCACCAGAAACAATAACCCTTCCTACAGAGAGATCAGCTACTGTATGTACCAGAAACAATAACCCTTCCTACAGAGAGATCAGCTGCTGTATGTACCAGAAACAATAACCCTTCCTAAAGAGAGATCAGCTGCTGTATGTACCAGAAACAATAACCCTTCCTAAAGAGAGAGATCAGCTACTGTACTTACCAGAAACAAAACCCTCCCTACAGAGAGAGATCAGCTGCTGTACTTACCAGAAACAATAACCCTTCCTACAGAGAGATCAGCTGCTGTATGTACCAGAAACAATAACCCTTCCTAAAGAGAGAGATCAGCTACTGTATGTACCAGAAACAAACATTCCTAAACAGAGAGATCGGCTACTGTATGTACCAGAAACACAAACCTTCCTAAACAGAGAGATCAGCTACTGTATGTACCAGAAACAAAACCCTTCCTAAAGAGAGAGATCAGCTACTGTTTGTACCAGAAACAAAACCCTTCATAAACAGAGAGATCAGCTACTGTATGTACCAGAAACAAAACCCTTCCTAAAGAGAGATATCAGCTACTGTATGTGCCAGAAACAATAACCCTTCCTAAAGAGAGAGATCAGCTACTGTACTTACCAGAAACAAAACCCTCCCTACAGAGAGAGATCAGCTACTGTACTTACCAGAAACAATAACCCTTCCTACAGAGAGAGATCAGCTACTGTATGTACCAGAAACACAAACCTTGCTACAGAGAGATCAGCTGCTGTATGTACCAGAAACAAAACCCTTCCTAAAGAGAGAGATCAGCTACTGTATGTACCAGAAACACAAACCTTCCTAAACAGAGAGATCAGCTACTGTATGTACCAGAAACAAAACCCTTCATAAACAGAGAGATCAGCTACTGTATGTACCAGAAACAATAACCCTTCCTACAGAGAGAGATCAGCTACTGTATGTACCAGAAACACAAACCTTGCTACAGAGAGATCAGCTGCTGTATGTACCAGAAACAAAACCCTTCCTAAACAGAGAGATCAGCTACTGTATGTACCAGAAACAATAACCCTTCTTACAGAGAGAGATCAGCTACTGTATGTACCAGAAACACAAACCTTCCTACAGCGAGAGAGATCAGCTACTGTATGTACCAGAAACACAAACCTTCCTACAGAGAGAGAGATCAGCTACTGTATGTACCAGAAACACAAACCTTCCTACAGAGAGATCAGCTACTGTATGTACCAGAAACACAAACCTTCCTACAGCGAGAGAGATCAGCTACTGTATGTACCAGAAACACAAACCTTCCTACAGAGAGATCAGCTACTGTATGTACCAGAAACAAAACCCTTCCGAAAGAGAGAGATCAGCTACTGTATGTACCCGAAACAATAACCCTTCCTGAAGAGAGATATCAGCTACTGTATGTACCAGAAACACAAACCTTCCTACAGAGAGATCAGCTACTGTATGTACCAGAAACAAAACCCTTTCTACAGAGAGTCATCAGCTACTGTATGTACCAGAAACACAAACCTTCCTACAGAGAGCGATCAGATGCAGGTTGAGAGAGACGATCTTCAGACAAGCTCTCTGTGCTAGGTGAGTTATAAACCCTGAGAATGAGGTAACTGAATGAAAGGTGTGTGTCCATGTGGGTGTTTTTCAGTCTGTTCCTCTGTTATCATCAACAGATCAACCTTCTCAACAGGGACGGAGGAATTTGGAATCCAGTTTGTACTTCATCTCTATTGAGGTGAAATCCTGGGATGAGAACAGACAGGACTGTCTGAGGAGAGACGCAGACCTGGTGATCATAAACAGCTGAGAGGAACAGGTGAGAGAGAGAGGGGAGAGGGGAGATGAGAGGAAAGGAGAGATAGAGAGGGGGAGAGAGGAGATGAGAGGAAAGGAGAGAGAGAGAGAGAGAGAGAGAGAGAGAGAGAGAGAGAGAGAGAGAGAGAGAGAGAGAGAGAGAGAGAGAGAGAGAGAGAGAGAGAGAGAGAGAGAGAGAGAGGGAGGGGGGGAGGGAAGGGAGGGAGTCTGGGAGTCTGTTTAAAAATGACAGACGGATTAAAACCATTTCAGAGAGAGAGAGTTGAAGTATCATATGTGCGTGGGCAGAGTAGAAAGTCAGTGAATTATGTTCATGACTTTTCTCTGCTGTTATTAGGTATTTATCCATGCATTACACAGGCATGAATTCTAGCTTTCCAAAAAAGACCTGGTTATCCAGAAATCCTGGTTAGAACATGGCTGGAATCATGGGGTAATTAGGGAATTGTTGTAAAGTTAGCGGATTTTGGCAACGCTATACCGATGTTAGCTGATTTATTCCAGTGTGTTCCAGGTCCAGGAGTGAAGAACAGTGTTATCACCTAAATAAAGCATTAATCATTAAATGCCACTGGACATTGGAGATTCTCTGTATTGTTACAAGGGGAGCGGACAGTGTAATAACTATCATGGCAGGGAGGACTGTGCTGAACGATGGTTATATTCTTCTAGCCCAGAGGAAAGCTGGAGCGATACACTGTGCAGTGAATCACACTTCTGGATCTGTGAGAAGGTATCCATCACTGAAACTCAATCCCACACAGTTCAACTGAAGTTCAACCGAAGTCAACTACTCCCGTATAGAAAATGACATCTGTGTCATCTTACCTGGGTTTTTATTATGCTCAAACTCCTTTCAAACCCCCATGTTGCTAACATTAAATTGTGTTGACTCTTGGGGCTGAAAATGGTTTCTCATACTAATCAATCACACCTTACTCACGTATCACCTTGTGGAATGGCAATATGTGTGAGACTATACACTCAAAGTGACATGATAAATGAAAACACATTGTGGAGTATGTCTGAATCAAATGTTTATCACATGGTACACCTATAGCTATGTAGTCAGTGTGACTCATAAACCAACATAGCTTTATGTATGTAGTCAGTGTGACTCATAGATCTACTGTACCATATATGTAGTCAGTGTGACTCATAGACCTACTGTACCATATATGTAGTCAGTGTGACTCATAAACCAACATAGCTTTATGTATGTAGTCAGTTTGACTCATAGACCTACTGTACCATATATGTAGTCAGTGTGACTCATAGACCTACTGTACCATATATGTAGTCAGTGTGACTCATAGACCTACTGTACCATATATGTAGTCAGTGTGACTGATAGACCTACTGTACCATATATGTAGTCAGTGTGACTCATAGACCTACTGTACCATATATGTAGTCAGTGTGACTCATAGACCTACTGTACCATATATGTAGTCATTGTGACTCATAGACCTACTGTACCATATATGTAGTCAGTGTGACTCATAAACCTACCATATATGTAGTCAGTGTGACTCATAAACCTACCATATATGTAGTCAGTGTGACTCATAAACCTACCATATATGTAGTCAGTGTGACTCATAAACCTACCATATATGTAGTCAGTGTGACTCATAAACCTACCATATATGTAGTCAGTGTGACTCATAAACCTACCATATATGTAGTCAGTGTGACCCATAGACCTACTGTACCATATATGTAGTCAGTGTGACTCATAGACCTACTGTACCATATATGTAGTCAGTGTGACTCATAGACCTACTGTACCATATATGTAGTCATTGTGACTCATAGACCTACTGTACCATATATGTAGTCAGTGTGACTCATAAACCTACCATATATGTAGTCAGTGTGACTCATAAACCTACCATATATGTAGTCAGTGTGACTCATAAACCTACCATATATGTAGTCAGTGTGACCCATAGACCTACTGTACCATATATGTAGTCAGTGTGACTCATAAACCTACCATATATGTAGTCAGTGTGACCCATAGACCTACTGTACCATATATGTAGTCAGTGTGACTCATAAACCTACCATATATGTAGTCAGTGTGACTCATAAACCTACCATATATGTAGTCAGTGTGACCCATAGACCTACTGTACCATATATGTAGTCAGTGTGACTCATAAACCTACCATATATGTAGTCAGTGTGACCCATAGACCTACTGTACCATATACAGTATGTGGTTAATAAATATGCTACAGCTGCAGCACTTGGCCCTGAAATTCTGTGTTAATCAAATAATATGAATAAAAGTGTTTACATCCCACCAGGCAAAAATACATTGAAGCAACAGTCTGTGAATATCATCTGTCAACTCACTGACATTGAACATCAATTTGGTTAAAAAGGCACAAAGTGGTCAACGTACACTAATTCTCACCTGATTTTTAACAACAGGATTTTAAGGGTTAGTTTATTTCAAGTATTATTCATGTTTCTTGCCAACACAATTAAATATCAACCAAATGTTGAGGTTTATTCTTCCGATTCTCTTTGTGTATGATAGTTTGTGGTGAATCAATTCCTTTAGTTAGGCTGTTCAGATGTATCACTCTCTCGTCTAACAAGTCCTGCACAGGTTGCATCGTGTGTGGAAGCAGAAGACACACACTGAGAGGCTTTCAGGAATGGGTCATAGTTGGTAATAGCTCCAACCGTTCAAAATGTAGTGCCAAATTGTTATAAAAGTATTTCCAAATGTGCCAGAAGTGCTAGAAACAGTTTTTACCACTCCGTTAGGAGGTATCCAAGGTTACTCACGTAACCAGGGTTCAATGCACTAAACTGCACCTTCAGCTGATTGAGGAAAACACAGTATGTGCAGGAGATAAATTGGCGTTGTTCACTGTAACATGGACAATAAAGTTGTATTGTATTGTAGTACACAGTATGTAGTTTTAGTAAGTAGTATGCAAGACAAAAAAATACCGGGACCTTTGCTAGCCGATTTCTAGACAATATTTCTGTTCATTTAGGGGATCCCTTTTTGCCTCATGACCACCATTAACATACGATGTTGGGGTCCCTCAGCTTCTGTTGTTGTTTGCTGCAATGTCATGTCAGTGTAAATGCTGTCAATAGTCATGTATGTATCAATATTGCTCAGTGTCCATGTGTTAACCTAATTGTAGCATCAATGTATTCTTCTTTGAGCAGACAATCTGCCAATTGGGCAATTTTCTCATAGGGTTTGTGTCTTTGTAAATAGCAGGTGCAAACTTGGCAGAGGGAAATGTTCCTCAAACAAACAAGAGCTATCAGGAAAAAAAACATGTTTTTTTCCCCCGCTGAGGCTGGGATTCAAACAAACATCACAGAGCTGGTAGAACACCTCAGTTGACAATTAATCCACGCTTGGATTGCGTCCTACCTGACAGGTCGCTCCTACCAGGTGGCGTGGCGAGAATCTGTCTCCTCACCACGCGCTCTCACCACTGGTGTCCCCCAGGGCTCTGTTCTAGGCCCTCTCCTATTCTCGCTATACACCCAGTCACTTGGCTCTGTCATAACCTCACATGGTCTCTCCTATCATTGCTATGCAGACGACACACAATTAATCTTCTCCTTTCCCCCTTCTGATGACCAGGTGGCGAATCGCATCTCTGCATGTCTAGCAGACATATCAGTGTGGATGACGGATCACCATCTCAAGCTGAACTTCGGCAAGACGGAGCTGCTCTTCCTCCCGGGGAAGGACTGCCCGTTCCATGATCTCGCCATCACGGTTGACAACTCCATTGTGTCCTCCTCCCAGAGCGCTAAGAACCTTGGCGTGATCCTGGACAACACCCTGTCGTTCTCAACTAACATCAAGGCGGTGGCCCGTTCCTGTAGGTTCATGCTCTACAACATCCGCAGAGTACGACCTTGCCTCACACAGGAAGCGGCGCAGGTCCTAATCCAGGCACTTGTCATCTCCCGTCTGGATTACTGCAACTCGCTGTTGGCTGGGCTCCCTGCCTGTGCCATTAAACCCCTACAACTCATCCAGAACGCCGCAGCCCGTCTAGTGTTCAACCTTCCCAAGTTCTCTCACGTCACCCCGCTCCTCCGCTCTCTCCACTGGCTTCCAGTTGAAGCTCGCATCCGCTACAAGACCATGGTGCTTGCCTACGGAGCTGTGAGGGGAACGGCACCTCAGTACCTCCAGGCTCTGATCAGGCCCTACACCCAAATAAGGGCACTGCGTTCATCCACCTCTGGCCTGCTCGTCTCCCTACCACTGAGGAAGTACAGTTCCCGCTCAGCCCAGTCAAAACTGTTCGCTGCTCTGGCTCCCCAATGGTGGAACAAACTCCCTCACGACGCCAGGACAGCGGAGTCAATCACCACCTTCCGGAGACACCTGAAACCCCACCTCTTTAAGGAATACTTAGGATAGGATAAAGTAATCCTTCTCACCCCCCCCCCCTTAAAATATTTAAATGCACTATTGTAAAGTGGCTGTTCCACTGGATGTCATAAGGTGAATGCACCAATTTGTAAGTCGCTCTGGATAAGAGCGTCTGCTAAATGACTTAAATGTAAATGTAAATTAATAAAGGCAGTTTTCTGTGGAGTTATTGGTTCCATTCAATTGTAAATTATGCTGGGTTCACGTGCTAGCCGGAACTAGGAAACTGGAAAATGTCTGCCTTGCTAACTGGTAGTAGTTATACATGTGCAGCATTCAACCGGTAAGCAAGTCAGACATTTCTGAGTTTCCTAGTTCTGTCTAACACGTGAATGTGGCATATTCTAATGTGCAGTGTGATGTCTGCACATTGTGGTTTGTTTGAATCCCGGTCTTAGTTTTTACATCTGTAAAATACACTGACATTATACCCACAGTATTGCATTGGAATAATCTTGTAACCTCTCTTTCAGAATGTTGTGAGAAGTCAGTGCAGGTTAGTATTGCGCATAAAATGCAAATACAGTATACTATTAATAATAATATAATATATGCCATTTAGCAGACGCTTTTATCCAAAGCGACTTACAGTCATGTGTGCATACATTCTACGTATGGGTGGTCCCGGGGATCAAACCCACTACCCTGGCGTTACAAGCGCCATGCTCTACCAACTGAGCTACAGAAGGACCAGTGCACACTGGTTCTAAAGTTTGATAAATTTGACCATATAATTATGTTCAAAATGATGTACAATTACCACATCATAAAAAGCCTAAGCTCTAGTCCTTGCGAGGTGGCTGCACAAAGACAGACTAATGACACTGTAAGTTTCTACTGTTTTAATCCTTCTTTGGTTCTGCTCACTGGGCAAATGAAGTTTTATGCAAATGAACAAAGCCTTACAACATCACGACCACAGCTTGTAAAACCCCCATTTGTTCCAAGCTCACTTAAATTAGAAAATTAAGCTTTTTGCAATATACAATGCCTTATAAACAACACAACAGTATGTGTGCATTGTGCTGGTGAAACCAGATGAGGCTTATGTAAAGCAATGTTTCTCCAGACATTCCTATGGAGACACTCCTAAGGTGGGCACATTCTTGGTTTAATGGAGCACCAACACATCAGATTTTACTAATGAAGGGCTAGTGCTGGGCTGTTAGTGTTGGGCTGTTAGTGCTGGGCTGTTAGTGTTGGGCTGTTAGTGCTGGGCTGTTAGTGTTGGGCTGTTAGTGTTGGGCTGTTAGTGCTGGGCTGTTAGTGTTGGGCTGTTAGTGTTGGGCTGTTAGTGCTGGGCTGTTAGTCCTGGGCTGTTAGTGCTGGGCTGTTAGTGTTGGGCTGTTAGTGCTGGGCTGTTAGTGTTGGGCTGTTAGTGCTGAGTGCTGTTAGTGTTGGGCTGTTAGTGCTGGGTTGTTAGTGCTGAGTGCTGTTAGTGCTGGGCTGTTAGTGTTGGGCTGTTAGTGCTGAGTGCTGTTAGTGTTGGGCTGTTAGTGCTGGGCTGTTAGTGTTGGGCTGTTAGTGCTGAGTGCTGTTAGTGTTGGGCTGTTAGTGCTGGGTTGTTAGTGCTGAGTGCTGTTAGTGCTGGGCTGTTAGTGTTGGGCTGTTAGTGCTGAGTGCTGTTAGTGCTGGGCTGTTAGTGCTGAGTGCTGTTAGTGTTGGGCTGTTAGTGTTGGGCTGTTAGTGTTGGGCTGTTAGTGCTGGGCTGTTAGTGCTGAGTGCTGTTAGTGATGGGCTGTTAGTGTTGGGCTGTTAGTGCTGGGCTGTTAGTGCTGGGCTGTTAGTGCTGGGCTGTTAGTGTTGGGCTGTTAGTGTTGGGCTGTTAGTGCTGGGCTGTTAGTGCTGGGCTGTTAGTGCTGGGCTGTTAGTGTTGGGCTGTTAGTGCTGAGTTCTGTTAGTGTTGGGTTGTTAGTGTTGGGCTGTTAGTGCTGAGTTCTGTTAGTGTTGGGCTGTTAGTGCTGGGCTGTTAGTGCTGAGTTCTGTTAGTGTTGGGCTGTTAGTGCTGAGTTCTGCTAGTGTTGGGCTGTTAGTGCTGAGTTCTGTTAGTGCTGGGCTGTTAGTGTTGGGCTGTTAGTGCTGGGCTGTTAGTGCTGGGCTGTTAGTGCTGAGTTCTGTTAGTGCTGGGCTGTTAGTGCTGAGTTCTGTTAGTGCTGGGCTGTTAGTGCTGGGTTGTTAGTGCTGAGTTCTGTTAGTCCTGGGCTGTTAGTGCTGAGTTCTGTTAGTGCTGGGTTGTTAGTGCTGAGTTCTGTTAGTGCTGGGTTGTTAGTGCTGAGTTCTGTTAGTGCTGGGTTGTTAGTGCTGAGTTCTGTTAGTGCTGGGCTGTTAGTGCTGAGTTCTGTTAGTGCTGGGTTGTTAGTGCTGAGTTCTGTTAGTGCTGGGTTGTTAGTGCTGAGTTCTGTTAGTGCTGGGCTGTTAGTGTTGGGCTGTTAGTGCTGGGCTGTTAGTGCTGAGTTCTGTTAGTGATTGTTAGTGTTGGGCTGTTAGTGTTGGGCTGTTAGTGTTGGGTTGTTAGTGTTGGGTTGTTAGTGTTGGGCTGTTAGTGTTGGGCTGTTAGTGCTGGGCTGTTAGTGATGGGCTGTTAGTGATGGGCTGTTAGTGCTGAGTTCTGTTAGTGCTGGGCTGTTAGTGCTGAGTTCTGTTAGTGCTGGGCTGTTAGTGCTGGGCTGTTAGTGCTGAGTTCTGTTAGTGCTGGGCTGTTAGTGCTGAGTTCTGTTAGTGTTGGGCTGTTAGTGTTGGGCTGTTAGTGTTGGGCTGTTAGTGCTGAGTTCTGTTAGTGCTGGGCTGTTAGTGTTGGGCTGTTAGTGCTGGGCTGTTAGTGCTGGGCTGTTAGTGCTGAGTTCTGTTAGTGCTGGGCTGTTAGTGCTGAGTTCTGTTAGTGCTGGGCTGTTAGTGCTGGGCTGTTAGTGCTGAGTTCTGTTAGTGCTGGGCTGTTAGTGCTGAGTTCTGTTAGTGCTGGGCTGTTAGTGCTGGGTTGTTAGTGCTGAGTTCTGTTAGTCCTGGGCTGTTAGTGCTGGGCTGTTAGTGCTGAGTTCTGTTAGTGCTGGGCTGTTAGTGCTGGGATGTTAGTGCTGGGCTGTTAGTGATGGGTTGTTAGTGTTGGGTTGTTAGTGTTGGGTTGTTAGTGTTGGGCTGTTAGTGTTGGGCTGTTAGTGTTGGGTTGTTAGTGTTGGGTTGTTAGTGTTGGGCTGTTAGTGTTGGGCTGTTAGTGTTGGGCTGTTAGTGCTGGGCTGTTAGTGCTGGGCTGTTAGTGCTGAGTTCTGTTAGTGCTGAGTTCTGTTAGTGCTGGGTTGTTAGTGCTGAGTTCTGTTAGTGCTGGGCTGTTAGTGTTGGGCTGTTAGTGCTAAGTTCTGTTAGTGCTGGGCTGTTAGTGTTGGGCTGTTAGTGCTGAGTTCTGTTAGTGATGGGCTGTTAGTGTTGGGCTGTTAGTGTTGGGCTGTTAGTGTTGGGTTGTTAGTGTTGGGTTGTTAGTGTTGGGTTGTTAGTGTTGGGTTGTTAGTGTTGGGCTGTTAGTGTTGGGCTGTTAGTGTTGGGTTGTTAGTGTTGGGTTGTTAGTGTTGGGCTGTTAGTGTTGGGCTGTTAGTGATGGGCTGTTAGTGATGGGCTGTTAGTGATGGGCTGTTAGTGCTGAGTTCTGTTAGTGCTGGGCTGTTAGTGCTGAGTTCTGTTAGTGCTGGGCTGTTAGTGCTGGGTTGTTAGTGCTGAGTTCTGTTAGTCCTGGGCTGTTAGTGCTGGGTTGTTAGTGCTGAGTTCTGTTAGTCCTGGGCTGTTAGTGCTGGGCTGTTAGTGCTGAGTTCTGTTAGTGCTGGGCTGTTAGTGCTGGGATGTTAGTGCTGGGCTGTTAGTGATGGGTTGTTAGTGTTGGGTTGTTAGTGCTGAGTTCTGTTAGTCCTGGGCTGTTAGTGCTGAGTTCTGTTAGTCCTGGGCTGTTAGTGTTGGGCTGTTAGTGCTGGGTTGTTAGTGCTGAGTTCTGTTAGTGCTGGGTTGTTAGTGCTGAGTTCTGTTAGTGCTGGGTTGTTAGTGCTGAGTTCTGTTAGTGCTGGGCTGTTAGTGCTGAGTTCTGTTAGTGCTGGGTTGTTAGTGCTGAGTTCTGTTAGTGCTGGGTTGTTAGTGCTGAGTTCTGTTAGTGCTGGGCTGTTAGTGTTGGGCTGTTAGTGCTGGGCTGTTAGTGTTGGGCTGTTAGTGCTGAGTTCTGTTAGTACTGGGCTGTTAGTGTTGGGCTGTTAGTGCTGGGCTGTTAGTGCTGGGCTGTTAGTGCTGAGTTCTGTTAGTGCTGGGCTGTTAGTGCTGAGTTCTGTTAGTGCTGGGCTGTTAGTGCTGGGCTGTTAGTGCTGAGTTCTGTTAGTGCTGGGCTGTTAGTGCTGAGTTCTGTTAGTGCTGGGCTGTTAGTGCTGGGTTGTTAGTGCTGAGTTCTGTTAGTCCTGGGCTGTTAGTGCTGGGCTGTTAGTGCTGAGTTCTGTTAGTGCTGGGCTGTTAGTGCTGGGATGTTAGTGCTGGGCTGTTAGTGATGGGTTGTTAGTGTTGTTAGTGCTGTTCTGTTAGTCCTGGGCTGTTAGTGTTGGGTTGTTAGTGCTGGGTTGTTAGTGCTGAGTTCTGTTAGTGCTGGGTTGTTAGTGCTGAGTTCTGTTAGTGCTGGGTTGTTAGTGCTGAGTTCTGTTAGTGCTGGGCTGTTAGTGCTGAGTTCTGTTAGTGCTGGGTTGTTAGTGCTGAGTTCTGTTAGTGCTGGGTTGTTAGTGCTGAGTTCTGTTAGTGCTGGGCTGTTAGTGTTGGGCTGTTAGTGCTGGGCTGTTAGTGCTGAGTTCTGTTAGTGATGGGCTGTTAGTGTTGGGCTGTTAGTGTTGGGCTGTTAGTGTTGGGTTGTTAGTGTTGGGTTGTTAGTGTTGGGCTGTTAGTGTTGGGCTGTTAGTGCTGGGCTGTTAGTGATGGTCTGTTAGTGATGGGCTGTTAGTGCTGAGTTCTGTTAGTGCTGGGCTGTTAGTGCTGAGTTCTGTTAGTGCTGGGCTGTTAGTGCTGAGTTCTGTTAGTGTTGGGCTGTTAGTGTTGGGCTGTTAGTGTTGGGCTGTTAGTGCTGAGTTCTGTTAGTGCTGGGCTGTTAGTGTTGGGCTGTTAGTGCTGGGCTGTTAGTGCTGGGCTGTTAGTGCTGAGTTCTGTTAGTGCTGGGCTGTTAGTGCTGAGTTCTGTTAGTGCTGGGCTGTTAGTGCTGGGCTGTTAGTGCTGAGTTCTGTTAGTGCTGGGCTGTTAGTGCTGAGTTCTGTTAGTGCTGGGCTGTTAGTGCTGGGTTGTTAGTGCTGAGTTCTGTTAGTCCTGGGCTGTTAGTGCTGGGCTGTTAGTGCTGAGTTCTGTTAGTGCTGGGCTGTTAGTGCTGGGATGTTAGTGCTGGGCTGTTAGTGATGGGTTGTTAGTGTTGGGTTGTTAGTGTTGGGTTGTTAGTGTTGGTTGTTAGTGTTGGGCTGTTAGTGTTGGGCTGTTAGTGTTGGGTTGTTAGTGTTGGGTTGTTAGTGTTGGGCTGTTAGTGCTGGGCTGTTAGTGTTGGGCTGTTAGTGCTCTGTTAGTGCTGGGCTGTTAGTGCTGAGTTCTGTTAGTGCTGAGTTCTGTTAGTGCTGGGTTGTTAGTGCTGAGTTCTGTTAGTGCTGGGCTGTTAGTGTTGGGCTGTTAGTGCTAAGTTCTGTTAGTGCTGGGCTGTTAGTGCTGGGCTGTTAGTGCTGAGTTCTGTTAGTGATGGGCTGTTAGTGTTGGGCTGTTAGTGTTGGGCTGTTAGTGTTGGGTTGTTAGTGTTGGGTTGTTAGTGTTGGGTTGTTAGTGTTGGGCTGTTAGTGTTGGGCTGTTAGTGTTGGGTTGTTAGTGTTGGGTTGTTAGTGTTGGGTTGTTAGTGCTGGGCTGTTAGTGATGGGCTGTTAGTGATGGGCTGTTAGTGCTGAGTTCTGTTAGTGCTGGGCTGTTAGTGCTGAGTTCTGTTAGTGCTGGGCTGTTAGTGCTGGGCTGTTAGTGCTGAGTTCTGTTAGTGCTGGGCTGTTAGTGCTGAGTTCTGTTAGTGTTGGGCTGTTAGTGTTGGGCTGTTAGTGTTGGGCTGTTAGTGCTGAGTTCTGTTAGTGCTGGGTTGTTAGTGCTGAGTTCTGTTAGTGCTGGGCTGTTAGTGTTGGGCTGTTAGTGCTAAGTTCTGTTAGTGCTGGGCTGTTAGTGTTGGGCTGTTAGTGCTGAGTTCTGTTAGTGATGGGCTGTTAGTGTTGGGCTGTTAGTGTTGGGCTGTTAGTGTTGGGTTGTTAGTGTTGGGTTGTTAGTGTTGGGTTGTTAGTGTTGGGTTGTTAGTGTTGGGCTGTTAGTGTTGGGCTGTTAGTGTTGGGTTGTTAGTGTTGGGTTGTTAGTGTTGGGCTGTTAGTGTTGGGCTGTTAGTGCTGTTAGTGATGGGCTGTTAGTGATGGGCTGTTAGTGCTGAGTTCTGTTAGTGCTGGGCTGTTAGTGCTGAGTTCTGTTAGTGCTGGGCTGTTAGTGCTGGGTTGTTAGTGCTGAGTTCTGTTAGTCCTGGGCTGTTAGTGCTGGGCTGTTAGTGCTGAGTTCTGTTAGTGCTGGGCTGTTAGTGCTGGGATGTTAGTGCTGGGCTGTTAGTGATGGGTTGTTAGTGTTGGGTTGTTAGTGCTGAGTTCTGTTAGTCCTGGGCTGTTAGTGTTGGGCTGTTAGTGCTGGGTTGTTAGTGCTGAGTTCTGTTAGTGCTGGGCTGTTAGTGCTGGGATGTTAGTGCTGGGCTGTTAGTGATGGGTTGTTAGTGTTGGGTTGTTAGTGTTGGGTTGTTAGTGTTGGGTTGTTAGTGTTGGGCTGTTAGTGTTGGGCTGTTAGTGTTGGGTTGTTAGTGTTGGGTTGTTAGTGTTGGGCTGTTAGTGTTGGGCTGTTAGTGTTGGGCTGTTAGTGCTGGGCTGTTAGTGCTGGGCTGTTAGTGCTGAGTTCTGTTAGTGCTGAGTTCTGTTAGTGCTGGGTTGTTAGTGCTGAGTTCTGTTAGTGCTGGGCTGTTAGTGTTGGGCTGTTAGTGCTAAGTTCTGTTAGTGCTGGGCTGTTAGTGTTGGGCTGTTAGTGCTGAGTTCTGTTAGTGATGGGCTGTTAGTGTTGTTAGTGTTGGGCTGTTAGTGTTGGGTTGTTAGTGTTGGGTTGTTAGTGTTGGGTTGTTAGTGTTGGGTTGTTAGTGTTGGGCTGTTAGTGTTGGGCTGTTAGTGTTGGGTTGTTAGTGTTGGGTTGTTAGTGTTGGGCTGTTAGTGTTGGGCTGTTAGTGATGGGCTGTTAGTGATGGGCTGTTAGTGATGGGCTGTTAGTGCTGAGTTCTGTTAGTGCTGGGCTGTTAGTGCTGAGTTCTGTTAGTGCTGGGCTGTTAGTGCTGGGTTGTTAGTGCTGAGTTCTGTTAGTCCTGGGCTGTTAGTGCTGGGCTGTTAGTGCTGAGTTCTGTTAGTGTTGGGCTGTTAGTGTTGGGTTGTTAGTGTTGGGTTGTTAGTGTTGGGCTGTTAGTGTTGGGCTGTTAGTGCTGGGCTGTTAGTGATGGGCTGTTAGTGATGGGCTGTTAGTGCTGAGTTCTGTTAGTGCTGGGCTGTTAGTGCTGAGTTCTGTTAGTGCTGGGCTGTTAGTGCTGGGATGTTAGTGCTGAGTTCTGTTAGTGCTGGGTTGTTAGTGCTGAGTTCTGTTAGTGCTGGGCTGTTAGTGTTGGGCTGTTAGTGCTGGGCTGTTAGTGCTGAGTTCTGTTAGTGATGGGCTGTTAGTGTTGGGCTGTTAGTGTTGGGCTGTTAGTGTTGGGTTGTTAGTGTTGGGTTGTTAGTGTTGGGCTGTTAGTGTTGGGCTGTTAGTGCTGGGCTGTTAGTGATGGGCTGTTAGTGATGGGCTGTTAGTGCTGAGTTCTGTTAGTGCTGGGCTGTTAGTGCTGAGTTCTGTTAGTGCTGGGCTGTTAGTGCTGCTGTTAGTGCTGAGTTCTGTTAGTGCTGCTGTTAGTGCTGAGTTCTGTTAGTGTTGGGCTGTTAGTGTTGGGCTGTTAGTGTGGGCTGTTAGTGCTGAGTTCTGTTAGTGCTGGGCTGTTAGTGTTGGGCTGTTAGTGCTGGGCTGTTAGTGCTGGGCTGTTAGTGCTGAGTTCTGTTAGTGCTGGGCTGTTAGTGCTGAGTTCTGTTAGTGCTGGGCTGTTAGTGCTGGGCTGTTAGTGCTGAGTTCTGTTAGTGCTGGGCTGTTAGTGCTGAGTTCTGTTAGTGCTGGTCTGTTAGTGCTGGGTTGTTAGTGCTGAGTTCTGTTAGTCCTGGGCTGTTAGTGCTGGGCTGTTAGTGCTGAGTTCTGTTAGTGCTGGGCTGTTAGTGCTGGGATGTTAGTGCTGGGCTGTTAGTGATGGGTTGTTAGTGTTGGGTTGTTAGTGTTGGGTTGTTAGTGTTGGGTTGTTAGTGTTGGGCTGTTAGTGTTGGGCTGTTAGTGTTGGGTTGTTAGTGTTGGGTTGTTAGTGTTGGGCTGTTAGTGTTGGGCTGTTAGTGTTGGGCTGTTAGTGCTGGGCTGTTAGTGCTGGGCTGTTAGTGCTGAGTTCTGTTAGTGCTGAGTTCTGTTAGTGCTGGGTTGTTAGTGCTGAGTTCTGTTAGTGCTGGGCTGTTAGTGTTGCTGTTAGTGCTAAGTTCTGTTAGTGCTGGGCTGTTAGTGTTGGGCTGTTAGTGCTGAGTTCTGTTAGTGCTGGGCTGTTAGTGCTGGGCTGTTAGTGTTGGGCTGTTAGTGTTGGGTTGTTAGTGTTGGGTTGTTAGTGTTGGGTTGTTAGTGTTGGGCTGTTAGTGTTGGGCTGTTAGTGTTGGGTTGTTAGTGTTGGGCTGTTAGTGTTGGGCTGTTAGTGTTGGGCTGTTAGTGCTGGGCTGTTAGTGCTGGGCTGTTAGTGCTGAGTTCTGTTAGTGCTGAGTTCTGTTAGTGCTGGGTTGTTAGTGCTGAGTTCTGTTAGTGCTGGGCTGTTAGTGTTGGGCTGTTAGTGCTAAGTTCTGTTAGTGCTGGGCTGTTAGTGTTGGGCTGTTAGTGCTGAGTTCTGTTAGTGATGGGCTGTTAGTGTTGGGCTGTTAGTGTTGGGCTGTTAGTGTTGGGTTGTTAGTGTTGGGTTGTTAGTGTTGGGTTGTTAGTGTTGGGTTGTTAGTGTTGGGCTGTTAGTGTTGGGCTGTTAGTGTTGGGTTGTTAGTGTTGGGTTGTTAGTGTTGGGCTGTTAGTGTTGGGCTGTTAGTGATGGGCTGTTAGTGATGGGCTGTTAGTGATGGGCTGTTAGTGCTGAGTTCTGTTAGTGCTGGGCTGTTAGTGCTGGGATGTTAGTGCTGGGATGTTAGTGCTGGGCTGTTAGTGATGGGTTGTTAGTGTTGGGTTGTTAGTGCTGAGTTCTGTTAGTCCTGGGCTGTTAGTGTTGGGCTGTTAGTGCTGGGTTGTTAGTGCTGAGTTCTGTTAGTGCTGGGCTGTTAGTGCTGGGTTGTTAGTGCTGAGTTCTGTTAGTCCTGGGCTGTTAGTGCTGGGCTGTTAGTGCTGAGTTCTGTTAGTGCTGGGCTGTTAGTGCTGGGATGTTAGTGCTGGGCTGTTAGTGATGGGTTGTTAGTGTTGGGTTGTTAGTGCTGAGTTCTGTTAGTCCTGGGCTGTTAGTGTTGGGCTGTTAGTGCTGGGTTGTTAGTGCTGAGTTCTGTTAGTGCTGGGTTGTTAGTGCTAAGTTCTGTTAGTGCTGGGCTGTTAGTGTTGGGCTGTTAGTGCTGAGTTCTGTTAGTGATGGGCTGTTAGTGTTGGGCTGTTAGTGTTGGGCTGTTAGTGTTGGGTTGTTAGTGTTGGGTTGTTAGTGTTGGGCTGTTAGTGTTGGGCTGTTAGTGTTGGGTTGTTAGTGTTGGGCTGTTAGTGTTGGGCTGTTAGTGTTGGGCTGTTAGTGCTGGGCTGTTAGTGCTGGGCTGTTAGTGCTGAGTTCTGTTAGTGCTGAGTTCTGTTAGTGCTGGGTTGTTAGTGCTGAGTTCTGTTAGTGCTGGGCTGTTAGTGTTGGGCTGTTAGTGCTAAGTTCTGTTAGTGCTGGGCTGTTAGTGTTGGGCTGTTAGTGCTGAGTTCTGTTAGTGATGGGCTGTTAGTGTTGGGCTGTTAGTGTTGGGCTGTTAGTGTTGGGTTGTTAGTGTTGGGTTGTTAGTGTTGGGTTGTTAGTGTTGGGTTGTTAGTGTTGGGCTGTTAGTGTTGGGCTGTTAGTGTTGGGTTGTTAGTGTTGGGTTGTTAGTGTTGGGCTGTTAGTGTTGGGCTGTTAGTGATGGGCTGTTAGTGATGGGCTGTTAGTGATGGGCTGTTAGTGCTGAGTTCTGTTAGTGCTGGGCTGTTAGTGCTGGGTTCTGTTAGTGCTGGGCTGTTAGTGATGGGTTGTTAGTGTTGGGTTGTTAGTGCTGAGTTCTGTTAGTCCTGGGCTGTTAGTGTTGGGCTGTTAGTGCTGGGTTGTTAGTGCTGAGTTCTGTTAGTGCTGGGCTGTTAGTGCTGGGTTGTTAGTGCTGAGTTCTGTTAGTCCTGGGCTGTTAGTGCTGGGCTGTTAGTGCTGAGTTCTGTTAGTGCTGGGCTGTTAGTGCTGGGATGTTAGTGCTGGGCTGTTAGTGATGGGTTGTTAGTGTTGGGTTGTTAGTGCTGAGTTCTGTTAGTCCTGGGCTGTTAGTGTTGGGCTGTTAGTGCTGGGTTGTTAGTGCTGAGTTCTGTTAGTGCTGGGTTGTTAGTGCTGAGTTCTGTTAGTGCTGGGTTGTTAGTGCTGAGTTCTGTTAGTGCTGGGCTGTTAGTGCTGAGTTCTGTTAGTGCTGGGTTGTTAGTGCTGAGTTCTGTTAGTGCTGGGTTGTTAGTGCTGAGTTCTGTTAGTGCTGGGCTGTTAGTGTTGGGCTGTTAGTGCTGGGCTGTTAGTGCTGAGTTCTGTTAGTGATGGGCTGTTAGTGTTGGGCTGTTAGTGTTGGGCTGTTAGTGTTGGGTTGTTAGTGTTGGGTTGTTAGTGTTGGGCTGTTAGTGTTGGGCTGTTAGTGCTGAGTTCTGTTAGTGCTGGGCTGTTAGTGCTGAGTTCTGTTAGTGCTGGGCTGTTAGTGCTGGGCTGTTAGTGCTGAGTTCTGTTAGTGCTGGGCTGTTAGTGCTGAGTTCTGTTAGTGTTGGGCTGTTAGTGTTGGGCTGTTAGTGTTGGGCTGTTAGTGCTGAGTTCTGTTAGTGCTGGGCTGTTAGTGTTGGGCTGTTAGTGCTGGGCTGTTAGTGCTGGGCTGTTAGTGCTGAGTTCTGTTAGTGCTGGGCTGTTAGTGCTGAGTTCTGTTAGTGCTGGGCTGTTAGTGCTGGGCTGTTAGTGCTGAGTTCTGTTAGTGCTGGGCTGTTAGTGCTGAGTTCTGTTAGTGCTGGGCTGTTAGTGCTGGGTTGTTAGTGCTGAGTTCTGTTAGTCCTGGGCTGTTAGTGCTGGGCTGTTAGTGCTGAGTTCTGTTAGTGCTGGGCTGTTAGTGCTGGGATGTTAGTGCTGGGCTGTTAGTGATGGGTTGTTAGTGTTGGGTTGTTAGTGTTGGGTTGTTAGTGTTGGGTTGTTAGTGTTGGGCTGTTAGTGTTGGGCTGTTAGTGTTGGGTTGTTAGTGTTGGGTTGTTAGTGTTGGGCTGTTAGTGTTGGGCTGTTAGTGTTGGGCTGTTAGTGCTGGGCTGTTAGTGCTGGGCTGTTAGTGCTGAGTTCTGTTAGTGCTGAGTTCTGTTAGTGCTGGGTTGTTAGTGCTGAGTTCTGTTAGTGCTGGGCTGTTAGTGTTGGGCTGTTAGTGCTAAGTTCTGTTAGTGCTGGGCTGTTAGTGTTGGGCTGTTAGTGCTGAGTTCTGTTAGTGATGGGCTGTTAGTGTTGGGCTGTTAGTGTTGGGCTGTTAGTGTTGGGTTGTTAGTGTTGGGTTGTTAGTGTTGGGTTGTTAGTGTTGGGCTGTTAGTGTTGGGCTGTTAGTGTTGGGTTGTTAGTGTTGGGCTGTTAGTGTTGGGCTGTTAGTGTTGGGCTGTTAGTGCTGGGCTGTTAGTGCTGGGCTGTTAGTGCTGAGTTCTGTTAGTGCTGAGTTCTGTTAGTGCTGGGCTGTTAGTGCTGGGCTGTTAGTGCTGAGTTCTGTTAGTGCTGGGCTGTTAGTGCTGAGTTCTGTTAGTGTTGGGCTGTTAGTGTTGGGTTGTTAGTGTTGGGTTGTTAGTGTTGGGCTGTTAGTGTTGGGCTGTTAGTGCTGGGCTGTTAGTGCTGAGTTCTGTTAGTGATGGGCTGTTAGTGTTGGGCTGTTAGTGTTGGGCTGTTAGTGTTGGGTTGTTAGTGTTGGGTTGTTAGTGTTGGGCTGTTAGTGTTGGGCTGTTAGTGCTGAGTTCTGTTAGTGCTGGGCTGTTAGTGCTGAGTTCTGTTAGTGCTGGGCTGTTAGTGCTGGGCTGTTAGTGCTGAGTTCTGTTAGTGCTGGGCTGTTAGTGCTGAGTTCTGTTAGTGTTGGGCTGTTAGTGTTGGGCTGTTAGTGTTGGGCTGTTAGTGCTGAGTTCTGTTAGTGCTGGGCTGTTAGTGTTGGGCTGTTAGTGCTGTTAGTGCTGGGCTGTTAGTGCTGAGTTCTGTTAGTGCTGGGCTGTTAGTGCTGAGTTCTGTTAGTGCTGGGCTGTTAGTGCTGGGCTGTTAGTGCTGAGTTCTGTTAGTGCTGGGCTGTTAGTGCTGAGTTCTGTTAGTGCTGGGCTGTTAGTGCTGGGTTGTTAGTGCTGAGTTCTGTTAGTCCTGGGCTGTTAGTGCTGGGCTGTTAGTGCTGAGTTCTGTTAGTGCTGGGCTGTTAGTGCTGGGATGTTAGTGCTGGGCTGTTAGTGATGGGTTGTTAGTGTTGGGTTGTTAGTGTTGGGTTGTTAGTGTTGGGTTGTTAGTGTTGGGCTGTTAGTGTTGGGCTGTTAGTGTTGGGTTGTTAGTGTTGGGTTGTTAGTGTTGGGCTGTTAGTGTTGGGCTGTTAGTGTTGGGCTGTTAGTGCTGGGCTGTTAGTGCTGGGCTGTTAGTGCTGAGTTCTGTTAGTGCTGAGTTCTGTTAGTGCTGGGTTGTTAGTGCTGAGTTCTGTTAGTGCTGGGCTGTTAGTGTTGGGCTGTTAGTGCTAAGTTCTGTTAGTGCTGGGCTGTTAGTGTTGGGCTGTTAGTGCTGAGTTCTGTTAGTGATGGGCTGTTAGTGTTGGGCTGTTAGTGTTGGGCTGTTAGTGTTGGGTTGTTAGTGTTGGGTTGTTAGTGTTGGGTTGTTAGTGTTGGGCTGTTAGTGTTGGGCTGTTAGTGTTGGGTTGTTAGTGTTGGGCTGTTAGTGTTGGGCTGTTAGTGTTGGGCTGTTAGTGCTGGGCTGTTAGTGCTGGGCTGTTAGTGCTGAGTTCTGTTAGTGCTGAGTTCTGTTAGTGCTGGGCTGTTAGTGCTGGGCTGTTAGTGCTGAGTTCTGTTAGTGCTGGGCTGTTAGTGCTGAGTTCTGTTAGTGTTGGGCTGTTAGTGTTGGGTTGTTAGTGTTGGGTTGTTAGTGTTGGGCTGTTAGTGTTGGGCTGTTAGTGCTGGGCTGTTAGTGATGGGCTGTTAGTGATGGGCTGTTAGTGCTGAGTTCTGTTAGTGCTGGGCTGTTAGTGCTGAGTTCTGTTAGTGCTGGGCTGTTAGTGCTGGGATGTTAGTGCTGGGCTGTTAGTGATGGGTTGTTAGTGTTGGGTTGTTAGTGTTGGGTTGTTAGTGTTGGGTTGTTAGTGTTGGGCTGTTAGTGTTGGGCTGTTAGTGTTGGGTTGTTAGTGTTGGGTTGTTAGTGTTGGGCTGTTAGTGTTGGGCTGTTAGTGTTGGGCTGTTAGTGCTGGGCTGTTAGTGCTGGGCTGTTAGTGCTGAGTTCTGTTAGTGCTGGGCTGTTAGTGCTGAGTTCTGTTAGTGCTGGGCTGTTAGTGCTGGGCTGTTAGTGCTGAGTTCTGTTAGTGCTGGGCTGTTAGTGCTGAGTTCTGTTAGTGCTGGGCTGTTAGTGTTGGGCTGTTAGTGCTGGGCTGTTAGTGATGGGCTGTTAGTGCTGGGCTGTTAGTGCTGAGTTCTGTTAGTGCTGGGCTGTTAGTGCTGGGCTGTTAGTGCTGAGTTCTGTTAGTGCTGGGCTGTTAGTGCTGAGTTCTGTTAGTGCTGGGCTGTTAGTGCTGGGTTGTTAGTGCTGAGTTCTGTTAGTCCTGGGCTGTTAGTGCTGGGCTGTTAGTGCTGAGTTCTGTTAGTGCTGGGCTGTTAGTGCTGGGATGTTAGTGCTGGGCTGTTAGTGATGGGTTGTTAGTGTTGGGTTGTTAGTGTTGGGTTGTTAGTGTTGGGCTGTTAGTGTTGGGCTGTTAGTGTTGGGTTGTTAGTGTTGGGTTGTTAGTGTTGGGCTGTTAGTGTTGGGCTGTTAGTGTTGGGCTGTTAGTGCTGGGCTGTTAGTGCTGAGTTCTGTTAGTGCTGGGCTGTTAGTGCTGGGCTGTTAGTGCTGAGTTCTGTTAGTGCTGGGCTGTTAGTGCTGAGTTCTGTTAGTGCTGGGCTGTTAGTGCTGAGTTCTGTTAGTGCTGGGCTGTTAGTGCTGGGCTGTTAGTGCTGAGTTCTGTTAGTGCTGGGCTGTTAGTGCTGAGTTCTGTTAGTGCTGGGCTGTTAGTGCTGGGTTGTTAGTGCTGAGTTCTGTTAGTCCTGGGCTGTTAGTGCTGGGCTGTTAGTGCTGAGTTCTGTTAGTGCTGGGCTGTTAGTGCTGGGATGTTAGTGCTGGGCTGTTAGTGATGGGTTGTTAGTGTTGGGTTGTTAGTGTTGGGTTGTTAGTGTTGGGTTGTTAGTGTTGGGCTGTTAGTGTTGGGCTGTTAGTGTTGGGTTGTTAGTGTTGGGTTGTTAGTGTTGGGCTGTTAGTGTTGGGCTGTTAGTGTTGGGCTGTTAGTGCTGGGCTGTTAGTGCTGGGCTGTTAGTGCTGAGTTCTGTTAGTGCTGGGTTGTTAGTGCTGAGTTCTGTTAGTGCTGGGCTGTTAGTGTTGGGCTGTTAGTGCTAAGTTCTGTTAGTGCTGGGCTGTTAGTGCTGAGTTCTGTTAGTGCTGGGCTGTTAGTGCTGGGATGTTAGTGCTGGGCTGTTAGTGATGGGTTGTTAGTGTTGGGTTGTTAGTGCTGAGTTCTGTTAGTCCTGGGCTGTTAGTGTTGGGCTGTTAGTGCTGGGTTGTTAGTGTTGGGTTGTTAGTGTTGGGCTGTTAGTGTTGGGCTGTTAGTGTTGGGCTGTTAGTGCTGGGCTGTTAGTGCTGGGCTGTTAGTGCTGAGTTCTGTTAGTGCTGAGTTCTGTTAGTGCTGGGCTGTTAGTGCTGGGCTGTTAGTGCTGAGTTCTGTTAGTGCTGGGCTGTTAGTGCTGAGTTCTGTTAGTGTTGGGCTGTTAGTGTTGGGTTGTTAGTGTTGGGTTGTTAGTGTTGGGCTGTTAGTGTTGGGCTGTTAGTGCTGGGCTGTTAGTGATGGGCTGTTAGTGATGGGCTGTTAGTGCTGAGTTCTGTTAGTGCTGGGCTGTTAGTGCTGAGTTCTGTTAGTGCTGGGCTGTTAGTGCTGGGATGTTAGTGCTGGGCTGTTAGTGATGGGTTGTTAGTGTTGGGTTGTTAGTGTTGGGTTGTTAGTGTTGGGTTGTTAGTGTTGGGCTGTTAGTGTTGGGCTGTTAGTGTTGGGTTGTTAGTGTTGGGTTGTTAGTGTTGGGCTGTTAGTGTTGGGCTGTTAGTGTTGGGCTGTTAGTGCTGGGCTGTTAGTGCTGGGCTGTTAGTGCTGAGTTCTGTTAGTGCTGGGCTGTTAGTGCTGAGTTCTGTTAGTGCTGGGCTGTTAGTGCTGGGCTGTTAGTGCTGAGTTCTGTTAGTGCTGGGCTGTTAGTGCTGAGTTCTGTTAGTGCTGGGCTGTTAGTGTTGGGCTGTTAGTGCTGGGCTGTTAGTGATGGGCTGTTAGTGCTGGGCTGTTAGTGCTGAGTTCTGTTAGTGCTGGGCTGTTAGTGCTGGGCTGTTAGTGCTGAGTTCTGTTAGTGCTGGGCTGTTAGTGCTGGGTTGTTAGTGCTGAGTTCTGTTAGTCCTGGGCTGTTAGTGCTGGGCTGTTAGTGCTGAGTTCTGTTAGTGCTGGGCTGTTAGTGCTGGGATGTTAGTGCTGGGCTGTTAGTGATGGGTTGTTAGTGTTGGGTTGTTAGTGTTGGGTTGTTAGTGTTGGGCTGTTAGTGTTGGGCTGTTAGTGTTGGGTTGTTAGTGTTGGGTTGTTAGTGTTGGGCTGTTAGTGTTGGGCTGTTAGTGTTGGGCTGTTAGTGCTGGGCTGTTAGTGCTGGGCTGTTAGTGCTGAGTTCTGTTAGTGCTGAGTTCTGTTAGTGCTGAGTTCTGTTAGTGCTGGGCTGTTAGTGCTGGGCTGTTAGTGCTGAGTTCTGTTAGTGCTGGGCTGTTAGTGCTGAGTTCTGTTAGTGTTGGGCTGTTAGTGTTGGGCTGTTAGTGTTGGGCTGTTAGTGCTGAGTTCTGTTAGTGCTGGGCTGTTAGTGTTGGGCTGTTAGTGCTGGGTTCTGTTAGTGCTGGGCTGTTAGTGCTGAGTTCTGTTAGTGCTGGGCTGTTAGTGCTGGGCTGTTAGTGCTGAGTTCTGTTAGTGCTGGGCTGTTAGTGCTGAGTTCTGTTAGTGCTGGGCTGTTAGTGCTGGGTTGTTAGTGCTGAGTTCTGTTAGTCCTGGGCTGTTAGTGCTGGGCTGTTAGTGCTGAGTTCTGTTAGTGCTGGGCTGTTAGTGCTGAGTTCTGTTAGTGCTGGGCTGTTAGTGCTGGGCTGTTAGTGCTGAGTTCTGTTAGTGCTGGGCTGTTAGTGCTGAGTTCTGTTAGTGCTGGGCTGTTAGTGCTGGGTTGTTAGTGCTGAGTTCTGTTAGTCCTGGGCTGTTAGTGCTGGGCTGTTAGTGCTGAGTTCTGTTAGTGCTGGGTTGTTAGTGCTGAGTTCTGTTAGTGCTGGGCTGTTAGTGATGGGTTGTTAGTGTTGGGTTGTTAGTGTTGGGCTGTTAGTGCTGGGCTGTTAGTGATGGGCTGTTAGTGCTGGGCTGTTAGTGCTGAGTTCTGTTAGTGCTGGGCTGTTAGTGCTGGGCTGTTAGTGCTGAGTTCTGTTAGTGCTGGGCTGTTAGTGCTGAGTTCTGTTAGTGCTGGGCTGTTAGTGCTGGGTTGTTAGTGCTGAGTTCTGTTAGTCCTGGGCTGTTAGTGCTGGGCTGTTAGTGCTGAGTTCTGTTAGTGCTGGGCTGTTAGTGCTGAGTTCTGTTAGTGTTGGGCTGTTAGTGTTGGGCTGTTAGTGTTGGGCTGTTAGTGCTGAGTTCTGTTAGTGCTGGGCTGTTAGTGTTGGGCTGTTAGTGCTGGGCTGTTAGTGCTGGGCTGTTAGTGCTGAGTTCTGTTAGTGCTGGGCTGTTAGTGCTGAGTTCTGTTAGTGCTGGGCTGTTAGTGCTGGGCTGTTAGTGCTGAGTTCTGTTAGTGCTGGGCTGTTAGTGCTGAGTTCTGTTAGTGCTGGGCTGTTAGTGCTGGGTTGTTAGTGCTGAGTTCTGTTAGTCCTGGGCTGTTAGTGCTGGGCTGTTAGTGCTGAGTTCTGTTAGTGCTGGGCTGTTAGTGCTGGGATGTTAGTGCTGGGCTGTTAGTGATGGGTTGTTAGTGTTGGGTTGTTAGTGCTGAGTTCTGTTAGTCCTGGGCTGTTAGTGTTGGGCTGTTAGTGCTGGGTTGTTAGTGCTGAGTTCTGTTAGTGCTGGGTTGTTAGTGCTGAGTTCTGTTAGTGCTGGGTTGTTAGTGCTGAGTTCTGTTAGTGCTGGGCTGTTAGTGCTGAGTTCTGTTAGTGCTGGGTTGTTAGTGCTGAGTTCTGTTAGTGCTGGGTTGTTAGTGCTGAGTTCTGTTAGTGCTGGGCTGTTAGTGTTGGGCTGTTAGTGCTGGGCTGTTAGTGCTGAGTTCTGTTAGTGATGGGCTGTTAGTGTTGGGCTGTTAGTGCTGGGCTGTTAGTGCTGGGCTGTTAGTGCTGAGTTCTGTTAGTGCTGAGTTCTGTTAGTGCTGGGTTGTTAGTGCTGAGTTCTGTTAGTGCTGGGCTGTTAGTGCTGAGTTCTGTTAGTGCTGAGTTCTGTTAGTGCTGGGTTGTTAGTGCTGAGTTCTGTTAGTGCTGGGCTGTTAGTGTTGGGCTGTTAGTGCTAAGTTCTGTTAGTGCTGGGCTGTTAGTGTTGGGCTGTTAGTGCTGAGTTCTGTTAGTGATGGGCTGTTAGTGTTGGGCTGTTAGTGTTGGGCTGTTAGTGTTGGGTTGTTAGTGTTGGGTTGTTAGTGTTGGGTTGTTAGTGTTGGGTTGTTAGTGTTGGGCTGTTAGTGCTGAGTTCTGTTAGTGCTGGGCTGTTAGTGATGGGTTGTTAGTGTTGGGTTGTTAGTGTTGGGCTGTTAGTGCTGGGCTGTTAGTGATGGGCTGTTAGTGCTGGGCTGTTAGTGCTGAGTTCTGTTAGTGCTGGGCTGTTAGTGCTGGGCTGTTAGTGCTGAGTTCTGTTAGTGCTGGGCTGTTAGTGCTGAGTTCTGTTAGTGCTGGGCTGTTAGTGCTGGGTTGTTAGTGCTGAGTTCTGTTAGTCCTGGGCTGTTAGTGCTGGGCTGTTAGTGCTGAGTTCTGTTAGTGCTGGGCTGTTAGTGCTGAGTTCTGTTAGTGTTGGGCTGTTAGTGTTGGGCTGTTAGTGTTGGGCTGTTAGTGCTGAGTTCTGTTAGTGCTGGGCTGTTAGTGTTGGGCTGTTAGTGCTGGGCTGTTAGTGCTGGGCTGTTAGTGCTGAGTTCTGTTAGTGCTGGGCTGTTAGTGCTGAGTTCTGTTAGTGCTGGGCTGTTAGTGCTGGGCTGTTAGTGCTGAGTTCTGTTAGTGCTGGGCTGTTAGTGCTGAGTTCTGTTAGTGCTGGGCTGTTAGTGCTGGGTTGTTAGTGCTGAGTTCTGTTAGTCCTGGGCTGTTAGTGCTGGGCTGTTAGTGCTGAGTTCTGTTAGTGCTGGGCTGTTAGTGCTGGGATGTTAGTGCTGGGCTGTTAGTGATGGGTTGTTAGTGTTGGGTTGTTAGTGCTGAGTTCTGTTAGTCCTGGGCTGTTAGTGTTGGGCTGTTAGTGCTGGGTTGTTAGTGCTGAGTTCTGTTAGTGCTGGGTTGTTAGTGCTGAGTTCTGTTAGTGCTGGGTTGTTAGTGCTGAGTTCTGTTAGTGCTGGGCTGTTAGTGCTGAGTTCTGTTAGTGCTGGGTTGTTAGTGCTGAGTTCTGTTAGTGCTGGGTTGTTAGTGCTGAGTTCTGTTAGTGCTGGGCTGTTAGTGTTGGGCTGTTAGTGCTGGGCTGTTAGTGCTGAGTTCTGTTAGTGATGGGCTGTTAGTGTTGGGCTGTTAGTGTTGGGCTGTTAGTGTTGGGTTGTTAGTGTTGGGTTGTTAGTGTTGGGCTGTTAGTGTTGGGCTGTTAGTGCTGGGCTGTTAGTGATGGTCTGTTAGTGATGGGCTGTTAGTGCTGAGTTCTGTTAGTGCTGGGCTGTTAGTGCTGAGTTCTGTTAGTGCTGGGCTGTTAGTGCTGGGCTGTTAGTGCTGAGTTCTGTTAGTGCTGGGCTGTTAGTGCTGAGTTCTGTTAGTGTTGGGCTGTTAGTGTTGGGCTGTTAGTGTTGGGCTGTTAGTGCTGAGTTCTGTTAGTGCTGGGCTGTTAGTGTTGGGCTGTTAGTGCTGGGCTGTTAGTGCTGGGCTGTTAGTGCTGAGTTCTGTTAGTGCTGGGCTGTTAGTGCTGAGTTCTGTTAGTGCTGGGCTGTTAGTGCTGGGCTGTTAGTGCTGAGTTCTGTTAGTGCTGGGCTGTTAGTGCTGAGTTCTGTTAGTGCTGGGCTGTTAGTGCTGGGTTGTTAGTGCTGAGTTCTGTTAGTCCTGGGCTGTTAGTGCTGGGCTGTTAGTGCTGAGTTCTGTTAGTGCTGGGCTGTTAGTGCTGGGATGTTAGTGCTGGGCTGTTAGTGATGGGTTGTTAGTGTTGGGTTGTTAGTGTTGGGTTGTTAGTGTTGGGTTGTTAGTGTTGGGCTGTTAGTGTTGGGCTGTTAGTGTTGGGTTGTTAGTGTTGGGTTGTTAGTGTTGGGCTGTTAGTGTTGGGCTGTTAGTGTTGGGCTGTTAGTGCTGGGCTGTTAGTGCTGGGCTGTTAGTGCTGAGTTCTGTTAGTGCTGAGTTCTGTTAGTGCTGGGTTGTTAGTGCTGAGTTCTGTTAGTGCTGGGCTGTTAGTGTTGGGCTGTTAGTGCTAAGTTCTGTTAGTGCTGGGCTGTTAGTGTTGGGCTGTTAGTGCTGAGTTCTGTTAGTGATGGGCTGTTAGTGTTGGGCTGTTAGTGTTGGGCTGTTAGTGTTGGGTTGTTAGTGTTGGGTTGTTAGTGTTGGGTTGTTAGTGTTGGGTTGTTAGTGTTGGGCTGTTAGTGTTGGGCTGTTAGTGTTGGGTTGTTAGTGTTGGGTTGTTAGTGTTGGGCTGTTAGTGTTGGGCTGTTAGTGATGGGCTGTTAGTGATGGGCTGTTAGTGATGGGCTGTTAGTGCTGAGTTCTGTTAGTGCTGGGCTGTTAGTGCTGAGTTCTGTTAGTGCTGGGCTGTTAGTGCTGGGTTGTTAGTGCTGAGTTCTGTTAGTCCTGGGCTGTTAGTGCTGGGCTGTTAGTGCTGAGTTCTGTTAGTGCTGGGCTGTTAGTGCTGGGATGTTAGTGCTGGGCTGTTAGTGATGGGTTGTTAGTGTTGGGTTGTTAGTGCTGAGTTCTGTTAGTCCTGGGCTGTTAGTGTTGGGCTGTTAGTGCTGGGTTGTTAGTGCTGAGTTCTGTTAGTGCTGGGTTGTTAGTGCTGAGTTCTGTTAGTGCTGGGTTGTTAGTGCTGAGTTCTGTTAGTGCTGGGCTGTTAGTGCTGAGTTCTGTTAGTGCTGGGTTGTTAGTGCTGAGTTCTGTTAGTGCTGGGTTGTTAGTGCTGAGTTCTGTTAGTGCTGGGCTGTTAGTGTTGGGCTGTTAGTGCTGGGCTGTTAGTGTTGGGCTGTTAGTGCTGAGTTCTGTTAGTACTGAGCTGTTAGTGTTGGGCTGTTAGTGCTGGGCTGTTAGTGCTGGGCTGTTAGTGCTGAGTTCTGTTAGTGCTGGGCTGTTAGTGCTGAGTTCTGTTAGTGCTGGGCTGTTAGTGCTGGGCTGTTAGTGCTGAGTTCTGTTAGTGCTGGGCTGTTAGTGCTGAGTTCTGTTAGTGCTGGGCTGTTAGTGCTGGGTTGTTAGTGCTGAGTTCTGTTAGTCCTGGGCTGTTAGTGCTGGGCTGTTAGTGCTGAGTTCTGTTAGTGCTGGGCTGTTAGTGCTGGGATGTTAGTGCTGGGCTGTTAGTGATGGGTTGTTAGTGTTGGGTTGTTAGTGCTGAGTTCTGTTAGTCCTGGGCTGTTAGTGTTGGGCTGTTAGTGCTGGGTTGTTAGTGCTGAGTTCTGTTAGTGCTGGGTTGTTAGTGCTGAGTTCTGTTAGTGCTGGGTTGTTAGTGCTGAGTTCTGTTAGTGCTGGGCTGTTAGTGCTGAGTTCTGTTAGTGCTGGGTTGTTAGTGCTGAGTTCTGTTAGTGCTGGGTTGTTAGTGCTGAGTTCTGTTAGTGCTGGGCTGTTAGTGTTGGGCTGTTAGTGCTGGGCTGTTAGTGCTGAGTTCTGTTAGTGATGGGCTGTTAGTGTTGGGCTGTTAGTGTTGGGCTGTTAGTGTTGGGTTGTTAGTGTTGGGTTGTTAGTGTTGGGCTGTTAGTGTTGGGCTGTTAGTGCTGGGCTGTTAGTGATGGTCTGTTAGTGATGGGCTGTTAGTGCTGAGTTCTGTTAGTGCTGGGCTGTTAGTGCTGAGTTCTGTTAGTGCTGGGCTGTTAGTGCTGGGCTGTTAGTGCTGAGTTCTGTTAGTGCTGGGCTGTTAGTGTTGAGTTCTGTTATGATTGGGCTGTTAGTGTTGGGCTGTTAGTGTTGGGCTGTTAGTGCTGAGTTCTGTTAGTGCTGGGCTGTTAGTGTTGGGCTGTTAGTGCTGGGCTGTTAGTGCTGGGCTGTTAGTGCTGAGTTCTGTTAGTGCTGGGCTGTTAGTGCTGAGTTCTGTTAGTGCTGGGCTGTTAGTGCTGGGCTGTTAGTGCTGAGTTCTGTTAGTGCTGGGCTGTTAGTGCTGAGTTCTGTTAGTGCTGGGCTGTTAGTGCTGGGTTGTTAGTGCTGAGTTCTGTTAGTCCTGGGCTGTTAGTGCTGGGCTGTTAGTGCTGAGTTCTGTTAGTGCTGGGCTGTTAGTGCTGGGATGTTAGTGCTGGGCTGTTAGTGATGGGTTGTTAGTGTTGGGTTGTTAGTGTTGGGTTGTTAGTGTTGGGTTGTTAGTGTTGGGCTGTTAGTGTTGGGCTGTTAGTGTTGGGTTGTTAGTGTTGGGTTGTTAGTGTTGGGCTGTTAGTGTTGGGCTGTTAGTGTTGGGCTGTTAGTGCTGGGCTGTTAGTGCTGGGCTGTTAGTGCTGAGTTCTGTTAGTGCTGAGTTCTGTTAGTGCTGGGTTGTTAGTGCTGAGTTCTGTTAGTGCTGGGCTGTTAGTGTTGGGCTGTTAGTGCTAAGTTCTGTTAGTGCTGGGCTGTTAGTGTTGGGCTGTTAGTGCTGAGTTCTGTTAGTGATGGGCTGTTAGTGTTGGGCTGTTAGTGTTGGGCTGTTAGTGTTGGGTTGTTAGTGTTGGGTTGTTAGTGTTGGGTTGTTAGTGTTGGGTTGTTAGTGTTGGGCTGTTAGTGTTGGGCTGTTAGTGTTGGGTTGTTAGTGTTGGGTTGTTAGTGTTGGGCTGTTAGTGTTGGGCTGTTAGTGATGGGCTGTTAGTGATGGGCTGTTAGTGATGGGCTGTTAGTGCTGAGTTCTGTTAGTGCTGGGCTGTTAGTGCTGAGTTCTGTTAGTGCTGGGCTGTTAGTGCTGGGTTGTTAGTGCTGAGTTCTGTTAGTCCTGGGCTGTTAGTGCTGGGCTGTTAGTGCTGAGTTCTGTTAGTGCTGGGCTGTTAGTGCTGGGATGTTAGTGCTGGGCTGTTAGTGATGGGTTGTTAGTGTTGGGTTGTTAGTGCTGAGTTCTGTTAGTCCTGGGCTGTTAGTGTTGGGCTGTTAGTGCTGGGTTGTTAGTGCTGAGTTCTGTTAGTGCTGGGTTGTTAGTGCTGAGTTCTGTTAGTGCTGGGTTGTTAGTGCTGAGTTCTGTTAGTGCTGGGCTGTTAGTGCTGAGTTCTGTTAGTGCTGGGTTGTTAGTGCTGAGTTCTGTTAGTGCTGGGTTGTTAGTGCTGAGTTCTGTTAGTGCTGGGCTGTTAGTGTTGGGCTGTTAGTGCTGGGCTGTTAGTGCTGAGTTCTGTTAGTGATGGGCTGTTAGTGTTGGGCTGTTAGTGTTGGGCTGTTAGTGTTGGGTTGTTAGTGTTGGGTTGTTAGTGTTGGGCTGTTAGTGTTGGGCTGTTAGTGCTGGGCTGTTAGTGATGGGCTGTTAGTGATGGGCTGTTAGTGCTGAGTTCTGTTAGTGCTGGGCTGTTAGTGCTGAGTTCTGTTAGTGCTGGGCTGTTAGTGCTGGGCTGTTAGTGCTGAGTTCTGTTAGTGCTGGGCTGTTAGTGCTGAGTTCTGTTAGTGTTGGGCTGTTAGTGTTGGGCTGTTAGTGTTGGGCTGTTAGTGCTGAGTTCTGTTAGTGCTGGGTTGTTAGTGCTGAGTTCTGTTAGTGCTGGGCTGTTAGTGTTGGGCTGTTAGTGCTAAGTTCTGTTAGTGCTGGGCTGTTAGTGTTGGGCTGTTAGTGCTGAGTTCTGTTAGTGATGGGCTGTTAGTGTTGGGCTGTTAGTGTTGGGCTGTTAGTGTTGGGTTGTTAGTGTTGGGTTGTTAGTGTTGGGTTGTTAGTGTTGGGTTGTTAGTGTTGGGCTGTTAGTGTTGGGCTGTTAGTGTTGGGTTGTTAGTGTTGGGTTGTTAGTGTTGGGCTGTTAGTGTTGGGCTGTTAGTGATGGGCTGTTAGTGATGGGCTGTTAGTGATGGGCTGTTAGTGCTGAGTTCTGTTAGTGCTGGGCTGTTAGTGCTGAGTTCTGTTAGTGCTGGGCTGTTAGTGCTGGGTTGTTAGTGCTGAGTTCTGTTAGTCCTGGGCTGTTAGTGCTGGGCTGTTAGTGCTGAGTTCTGTTAGTGCTGGGCTGTTAGTGCTGGGATGTTAGTGCTGGGCTGTTAGTGATGGGTTGTTAGTGTTGGGTTGTTAGTGCTGAGTTCTGTTAGTCCTGGGCTGTTAGTGTTGGGCTGTTAGTGCTGGGTTGTTAGTGCTGAGTTCTGTTAGTGCTGGGTTGTTAGTGCTGAGTTCTGTTAGTGCTGGGTTGTTAGTGCTGAGTTCTGTTAGTGCTGGGCTGTTAGTGCTGAGTTCTGTTAGTGCTGGGTTGTTAGTGCTGAGTTCTGTTAGTGCTGGGTTGTTAGTGCTGAGTTCTGTTAGTGCTGGGCTGTTAGTGTTGGGCTGTTAGTGCTGGGCTGTTAGTGCTGAGTTCTGTTAGTGATGGGCTGTTAGTGTTGGGCTGTTAGTGTTGGGCTGTTAGTGTTGGGTTGTTAGTGTTGGGTTGTTAGTGTTGGGCTGTTAGTGTTGGGCTGTTAGTGCTGGGCTGTTAGTGATGGGCTGTTAGTGATGGGCTGTTAGTGCTGAGTTCTGTTAGTGCTGGGCTGTTAGTGCTGAGTTCTGTTAGTGCTGGGCTGTTAGTGCTGGGCTGTTAGTGCTGAGTTCTGTTAGTGCTGGGCTGTTAGTGCTGAGTTCTGTTAGTGTTGGGCTGTTAGTGTTGGGCTGTTAGTGTTGGGCTGTTAGTGCTGAGTTCTGTTAGTGCTGGGCTGTTAGTGTTGGGCTGTTAGTGCTGGGCTGTTAGTGCTGGGCTGTTAGTGCTGAGTTCTGTTAGTGCTGGGCTGTTAGTGCTGAGTTCTGTTAGTGCTGGGCTGTTAGTGCTGGGCTGTTAGTGCTGAGTTCTGTTAGTGCTGGGCTGTTAGTGCTGAGTTCTGTTAGTGCTGGTCTGTTAGTGCTGGGTTGTTAGTGCTGAGTTCTGTTAGTCCTGGGCTGTTAGTGCTGGGCTGTTAGTGCTGAGTTCTGTTAGTGCTGGGCTGTTAGTGCTGGGATGTTAGTGCTGGGCTGTTAGTGATGGGTTGTTAGTGTTGGGTTGTTAGTGTTGGGTTGTTAGTGTTGGGTTGTTAGTGTTGGGCTGTTAGTGTTGGGCTGTTAGTGTTGGGTTGTTAGTGTTGGGTTGTTAGTGTTGGGCTGTTAGTGTTGGGCTGTTAGTGTTGGGCTGTTAGTGCTGGGCTGTTAGTGCTGGGCTGTTAGTGCTGAGTTCTGTTAGTGCTGAGTTCTGTTAGTGCTGGGTTGTTAGTGCTGAGTTCTGTTAGTGCTGGGCTGTTAGTGTTGGGCTGTTAGTGCTAAGTTCTGTTAGTGCTGGGCTGTTAGTGTTGGGCTGTTAGTGCTGAGTTCTGTTAGTGATGGGCTGTTAGTGTTGGGCTGTTAGTGTTGGGCTGTTAGTGTTGGGTTGTTAGTGTTGGGTTGTTAGTGTTGGGTTGTTAGTGTTGGGCTGTTAGTGTTGGGCTGTTAGTGTTGGGTTGTTAGTGTTGGGCTGTTAGTGTTGGGCTGTTAGTGTTGGGCTGTTAGTGCTGGGCTGTTAGTGCTGGGCTGTTAGTGCTGAGTTCTGTTAGTGCTGAGTTCTGTTAGTGCTGGGTTGTTAGTGCTGAGTTCTGTTAGTGCTGGGCTGTTAGTGTTGGGCTGTTAGTGCTAAGTTCTGTTAGTGCTGGGCTGTTAGTGTTGGGCTGTTAGTGCTGAGTTCTGTTAGTGATGGGCTGTTAGTGTTGGGCTGTTAGTGTTGGGCTGTTAGTGTTGGGTTGTTAGTGTTGGGTTGTTAGTGTTGGGTTGTTAGTGTTGGGTTGTTAGTGTTGGGCTGTTAGTGTTGGGCTGTTAGTGTTGGGTTGTTAGTGTTGGGTTGTTAGTGTTGGGCTGTTAGTGTTGGGCTGTTAGTGATGGGCTGTTAGTGATGGGCTGTTAGTGATGGGCTGTTAGTGCTGAGTTCTGTTAGTGCTGGGCTGTTAGTGCTGGGATGTTAGTGCTGGGCTGTTAGTGATGGGTTGTTAGTGTTGGGTTGTTAGTGCTGAGTTCTGTTAGTCCTGGGCTGTTAGTGTTGGGCTGTTAGTGCTGGGTTGTTAGTGCTGAGTTCTGTTAGTGCTGGGCTGTTAGTGCTGGGTTGTTAGTGCTGAGTTCTGTTAGTCCTGGGCTGTTAGTGCTGGGCTGTTAGTGCTGAGTTCTGTTAGTGCTGGGCTGTTAGTGCTGGGATGTTAGTGCTGGGCTGTTAGTGATGGGTTGTTAGTGTTGGGTTGTTAGTGCTGAGTTCTGTTAGTCCTGGGCTGTTAGTGTTGGGCTGTTAGTGCTGGGTTGTTAGTGCTGAGTTCTGTTAGTGCTGGGTTGTTAGTGCTAAGTTCTGTTAGTGCTGGGCTGTTAGTGTTGGGCTGTTAGTGCTGAGTTCTGTTAGTGATGGGCTGTTAGTGTTGGGCTGTTAGTGTTGGGCTGTTAGTGTTGGGTTGTTAGTGTTGGGTTGTTAGTGTTGGGTTGTTAGTGTTGGGTTGTTAGTGTTGGGCTGTTAGTGTTGGGCTGTTAGTGATGGGCTGTTAGTGATGGGCTGTTAGTGATGGGCTGTTAGTGCTGAGTTCTGTTAGTGCTGGGCTGTTAGTGCTGGGATGTTAGTGCTGGGCTGTTAGTGATGGGTTGTTAGTGTTGGGTTGTTAGTGCTGAGTTCTGTTAGTCCTGGGCTGTTAGTGTTGGGCTGTTAGTGCTGGGTTGTTAGTGCTGAGTTCTGTTAGTGCTGGGCTGTTAGTGCTGGGTTGTTAGTGCTGAGTTCTGTTAGTCCTGGGCTGTTAGTGCTGGGCTGTTAGTGCTGAGTTCTGTTAGTGCTGGGCTGTTAGTGCTGGGATGTTAGTGCTGGGCTGTTAGTGATGGGTTGTTAGTGTTGGGTTGTTAGTGCTGAGTTCTGTTAGTCCTGGGCTGTTAGTGTTGGGCTGTTAGTGCTGGGTTGTTAGTGCTGAGTTCTGTTAGTGCTGGGTTGTTAGTGCTAAGTTCTGTTAGTGCTGGGCTGTTAGTGTTGGGCTGTTAGTGCTGAGTTCTGTTAGTGATGGGCTGTTAGTGTTGGGCTGTTAGTGTTGGGCTGTTAGTGTTGGGTTGTTAGTGTTGGGTTGTTAGTGTTGGGTTGTTAGTGTTGGGCTGTTAGTGTTGGGCTGTTAGTGTTGGGTTGTTAGTGTTGGGCTGTTAGTGTTGGGCTGTTAGTGTTGGGCTGTTAGTGCTGGGCTGTTAGTGCTGGGCTGTTAGTGCTGAGTTCTGTTAGTGCTGAGTTCTGTTAGTGCTGGGTTGTTAGTGCTGAGTTCTGTTAGTGCTGGGCTGTTAGTGTTGGGCTGTTAGTGCTAAGTTCTGTTAGTGCTGGGCTGTTAGTGTTGGGCTGTTAGTGCTGAGTTCTGTTAGTGATGGGCTGTTAGTGTTGGGCTGTTAGTGTTGGGCTGTTAGTGTTGGGTTGTTAGTGTTGGGTTGTTAGTGTTGGGTTGTTAGTGTTGGGTTGTTAGTGTTGGGCTGTTAGTGTTGGGCTGTTAGTGTTGGGTTGTTAGTGTTGGGTTGTTAGTGTTGGGCTGTTAGTGTTGGGCTGTTAGTGATGGGCTGTTAGTGATGGGCTGTTAGTGATGGGCTGTTAGTGCTGAGTTCTGTTAGTGCTGGGCTGTTAGTGCTGGGATGTTAGTGCTGGGCTGTTAGTGATGGGTTGTTAGTGTTGGGTTGTTAGTGCTGAGTTCTGTTAGTCCTGGGCTGTTAGTGTTGGGCTGTTAGTGCTGGGTTGTTAGTGCTGAGTTCTGTTAGTGCTGGGCTGTTAGTGCTGGGTTGTTAGTGCTGAGTTCTGTTAGTCCTGGGCTGTTAGTGCTGGGCTGTTAGTGCTGAGTTCTGTTAGTGCTGGGCTGTTAGTGCTGGGATGTTAGTGCTGGGCTGTTAGTGATGGGTTGTTAGTGTTGGGTTGTTAGTGCTGAGTTCTGTTAGTCCTGGGCTGTTAGTGTTGGGCTGTTAGTGCTGGGTTGTTAGTGCTGAGTTCTGTTAGTGCTGGGTTGTTAGTGCTGAGTTCTGTTAGTGCTGGGTTGTTAGTGCTGAGTTCTGTTAGTGCTGGGCTGTTAGTGCTGAGTTCTGTTAGTGCTGGGTTGTTAGTGCTGAGTTCTGTTAGTGCTGGGTTGTTAGTGCTGAGTTCTGTTAGTGCTGGGCTGTTAGTGTTGGGCTGTTAGTGCTGGGCTGTTAGTGCTGAGTTCTGTTAGTGATGGGCTGTTAGTGTTGGGCTGTTAGTGTTGGGCTGTTAGTGTTGGGTTGTTAGTGTTGGGTTGTTAGTGTTGGGCTGTTAGTGTTGGGCTGTTAGTGCTGGGCTGTTAGTGATGGGCTGTTAGTGATGGGCTGTTAGTGCTGAGTTCTGTTAGTGCTGGGCTGTTAGTGCTGAGTTCTGTTAGTGCTGGGCTGTTAGTGCTGGGCTGTTAGTGCTGAGTTCTGTTAGTGCTGGGCTGTTAGTGCTGAGTTCTGTTAGTGTTGGGCTGTTAGTGTTGGGCTGTTAGTGTTGGGCTGTTAGTGCTGAGTTCTGTTAGTGCTGGGCTGTTAGTGTTGGGCTGTTAGTGCTGGGCTGTTAGTGCTGGGCTGTTAGTGCTGAGTTCTGTTAGTGCTGGGCTGTTAGTGCTGAGTTCTGTTAGTGCTGGGCTGTTAGTGCTGGGCTGTTAGTGCTGAGTTCTGTTAGTGCTGGGCTGTTAGTGCTGAGTTCTGTTAGTGCTGGGCTGTTAGTGCTGGGTTGTTAGTGCTGAGTTCTGTTAGTCCTGGGCTGTTAGTGCTGGGCTGTTAGTGCTGAGTTCTGTTAGTGCTGGGCTGTTAGTGCTGGGATGTTAGTGCTGGGCTGTTAGTGATGGGTTGTTAGTGTTGGGTTGTTAGTGTTGGGTTGTTAGTGTTGGGTTGTTAGTGTTGGGCTGTTAGTGTTGGGCTGTTAGTGTTGGGTTGTTAGTGTTGGGTTGTTAGTGTTGGGCTGTTAGTGTTGGGCTGTTAGTGTTGGGCTGTTAGTGCTGGGCTGTTAGTGCTGGGCTGTTAGTGCTGAGTTCTGTTAGTGCTGAGTTCTGTTAGTGCTGGGTTGTTAGTGCTGAGTTCTGTTAGTGCTGGGCTGTTAGTGTTGGGCTGTTAGTGCTAAGTTCTGTTAGTGCTGGGCTGTTAGTGTTGGGCTGTTAGTGCTGAGTTCTGTTAGTGATGGGCTGTTAGTGTTGGGCTGTTAGTGTTGGGCTGTTAGTGTTGGGTTGTTAGTGTTGGGTTGTTAGTGTTGGGTTGTTAGTGTTGGGCTGTTAGTGTTGGGCTGTTAGTGTTGGGTTGTTAGTGTTGGGCTGTTAGTGTTGGGCTGTTAGTGTTGGGCTGTTAGTGCTGGGCTGTTAGTGCTGGGCTGTTAGTGCTGAGTTCTGTTAGTGCTGGGCTGTTAGTGTTGGGCTGTTAGTGCTAAGTTCTGTTAGTGCTGGGCTGTTAGTGTTGGGCTGTTAGTGCTGAGTTCTGTTAGTGATGGGCTGTTAGTGTTGGGCTGTTAGTGTTGGGCTGTTAGTGTTGGGTTGTTAGTGTTGGGTTGTTAGTGTTGGGTTGTTAGTGTTGGGCTGTTAGTGTTGGGCTGTTAGTGTTGGGTTGTTAGTGTTGGGCTGTTAGTGTTGGGCTGTTAGTGTTGGGCTGTTAGTGCTGGGCTGTTAGTGCTGGGCTGTTAGTGCTGAGTTCTGTTAGTGCTGAGTTCTGTTAGTGCTGGGCTGTTAGTGCTGGGCTGTTAGTGCTGAGTTCTGTTAGTGCTGGGCTGTTAGTGCTGAGTTCTGTTAGTGTTGGGCTGTTAGTGTTGGGTTGTTAGTGTTGGGTTGTTAGTGTTGGGCTGTTAGTGTTGGGCTGTTAGTGCTGGGCTGTTAGTGATGGGCTGTTAGTGATGGGCTGTTAGTGCTGAGTTCTGTTAGTGCTGGGCTGTTAGTGCTGAGTTCTGTTAGTGCTGGGCTGTTAGTGCTGGGATGTTAGTGCTGGGCTGTTAGTGATGGGTTGTTAGTGTTGGGTTGTTAGTGTTGGGTTGTTAGTGTTGGGTTGTTAGTGTTGGGCTGTTAGTGTTGGGCTGTTAGTGTTGGGTTGTTAGTGTTGGGTTGTTAGTGTTGGGCTGTTAGTGTTGGGCTGTTAGTGTTGGGCTGTTAGTGCTGGGCTGTTAGTGCTGGGCTGTTAGTGCTGAGTTCTGTTAGTGCTGGGCTGTTAGTGCTGAGTTCTGTTAGTGCTGGGCTGTTAGTGCTGGGCTGTTAGTGCTGAGTTCTGTTAGTGCTGGGCTGTTAGTGCTGAGTTCTGTTAGTGCTGGGCTGTTAGTGTTGGGCTGTTAGTGCTGGGCTGTTAGTGATGGGCTGTTAGTGCTGGGCTGTTAGTGCTGAGTTCTGTTAGTGCTGGGCTGTTAGTGCTGGGCTGTTAGTGCTGAGTTCTGTTAGTGCTGGGCTGTTAGTGCTGGGTTGTTAGTGCTGAGTTCTGTTAGTCCTGGGCTGTTAGTGCTGGGCTGTTAGTGCTGAGTTCTGTTAGTGCTGGGCTGTTAGTGCTGGGATGTTAGTGCTGGGCTGTTAGTGATGGGTTGTTAGTGTTGGGTTGTTAGTGTTGGGTTGTTAGTGTTGGGCTGTTAGTGTTGGGCTGTTAGTGTTGGGTTGTTAGTGTTGGGTTGTTAGTGTTGGGCTGTTAGTGCTGAGTTCTGTTAGTGCTGAGTTCTGTTAGTGCTGAGTTCTGTTAGTGCTGGGCTGTTAGTGCTGGGCTGTTAGTGCTGAGTTCTGTTAGTGCTGGGCTGTTAGTGCTGAGTTCTGTTAGTGTTGGGCTGTTAGTGTTGGGCTGTTAGTGTTGGGCTGTTAGTGCTGAGTTCTGTTAGTGCTGGGCTGTTAGTGTTGGGCTGTTAGTGCTGGGCTGTTAGTGATGGGCTGTTAGTGCTGGGCTGTTAGTGCTGGGCTGTTAGTGCTGGGTTCTGTTAGTGCTGGGCTGTTAGTGCTGAGTTCTGTTAGTGCTGGGCTGTTAGTGCTGGGCTGTTAGTGCTGAGTTCTGTTAGTGCTGGGCTGTTAGTGCTGAGTTCTGTTAGTGCTGGGCTGTTAGTGCTGGGTTGTTAGTGCTGAGTTCTGTTAGTCCTGGGCTGTTAGTGCTGGGCTGTTAGTGCTGAGTTCTGTTAGTGCTGGGTTGTTAGTGCTGAGTTCTGTTAGTGCTGGGCTGTTAGTGTTGGGCTGTTAGTGCTAGGCTGTTAGTGTTGGGCTGTTAGTGCTAAGTTCTGTTAGTGCTGGGCTGTTAGTGTTGGGCTGTTAGTGCTGAGTTCTGTTAGTGATGGGCTGTTAGTGTTGGGCTGTTAGTGTTGGGCTGTTAGTGTTGGGTTGTTAGTGTTGGGTTGTTAGTGTTGGGCTGTTAGTGTTGGGCTGTTAGTGTTGGGCTGTTAGTGTTGGGTTGTTAGTGTTGGGTTGTTAGTGTTGGGCTGTTAGTGTTGGGCTGTTAGTGTTGGGCTGTTAGTGCTGGGCTGTTAGTGATGGGCTGTTAGTGTTGGGCTGTTAGTGCTGTGCTGTTAGTGCTGGGCTGTTAGTGCTGGGCTGTTAGTGCGGAGTTCTGTTAGTGCTGGGCTGTTAGTGCTGAGTTCTGTTAGTGCTGGGCTGTTAGTGCTGGGCTGTTAGTGCTGAGTTCTGTTAGTGCTGGGCTGTTAGTGCTGAGTTCTGTTAGTGTTGGGCTGTTAGTGTTGGGCTGTTAGTGTTGGGCTGTTAGTGCTGAGTTCTGTTAGTGCTGGGCTGTTAGTGTTGGGCTGTTAGTGCTGGGCTGTTAGTGATGGGCTGTTAGTGCTGGGCTGTTAGTGCTGGGCTGTTAGTGCTGGGTTCTGTTAGTGCTGGGCTGTTAGTGCTGAGTTCTGTTAGTGCTGGGCTGTTAGTGCTGGGCTGTTAGTGCTGAGTTCTGTTAGTGCTGGGCTGTTAGTGCTGAGTTCTGTTAGTGCTGGGCTGTTAGTGCTGGGTTGTTAGTGCTGAGTTCTGTTAGTCCTGGGCTGTTAGTGCTGGGCTGTTAGTGCTGAGTTCTGTTAGTGCTGGGTTGTTAGTGCTGAGTTCTGTTAGTGCTGGGCTGTTAGTGTTGGGCTGTTAGTGCTAGGCTGTTAGTGTTGGGCTGTTAGTGCTAAGTTCTGTTAGTGCTGGGCTGTTAGTGTTGGGCTGTTAGTGCTGAGTTCTGTTAGTGATGGGCTGTTAGTGTTGGGCTGTTAGTGTTGGGCTGTTAGTGTTGGGTTGTTAGTGTTGGGTTGTTAGTGTTGGGCTGTTAGTGTTGGGCTGTTAGTGTTGGGCTGTTAGTGTTGGGTTGTTAGTGTTGGGTTGTTAGTGTTGGGCTGTTAGTGTTGGGCTGTTAGTGTTGGGCTGTTAGTGCTGGGCTGTTAGTGATGGGCTGTTAGTGTTGGGCTGTTAGTGCTGGGCTGTTAGTGCTGGGCTGTTAGTGCTGGGCTGTTAGTGATGGGCTGTTAGTAATGGGCTGTTAGTGATGGGCTGTTAGTGTTGGGCTGTTAGTGTTGGGCTGTTAGTGTTGGGCTGTTAGTGATGGGCTGTTAGTGATGGGCTGTTAGTGTTGGGCTGTTAGTGTTGGGCTGTTAGTGTTGGGCTGTTAGTGATGGGCTGTTAGTGTTGGGCTGTTAGTGTTGGGCTGTTAGTGATGGGCTGTTAGTGATGGGCTGTTAGTGTTGGGCTGTTAGTGTTGGGCTGTTAGTGATGGGCTGTTAGTGTTGGGCTGTTAGTGCTGGGCTGTTAGTGCTGGGCTGTTAGTGTTGGGTTGTTAGTGCTGGGCTGTTAGTGTTGGGTTGTTAGTGCTGGGCTGTTAGTGTTGGGCTGTTAGTGTTGGGCTGTTAGTGATGGGCTGTTAGTGTTGGGCTGTTAGTGCTGGGCTGTTAGTGATGGGCTGTTAGTGATGGGCTGTTAGTGTTGGGCTGTTAGTGCTGGGCTGTTAGTGCTGGGCTGTTAGTGTTGGGTTGTTAGTGCTGGGCTGTTAGTGATGGGCTGTTAGTGTTGGGCTGTTAGTGCTGGGCTGTTAATGCTGGGAAAGATCAAGAATATGCAATATCTAAGTCCCCCGGGAATGGATTTAGAAACAGGGAACCTAGGTGTTTTCACACGAGTGAGCCAAACCAAGCTGAGCCAAACCAACCTGGTCTATGCTCAGCGGTCTGGTTACACATCCACCACAGTTGCTGGAACTGTGTGTAAAAGGACCAATGTGAAAAGAAAATAACCAACCCAGCACGTGTGGTAGTGTGAAAAGGGTACAAGTGAGTCACCAGGCAGTGGGGTCTGCTGGACTGTCACCAGGCAGTGGGGTCTGCAGGACTGTCACCAGGCAGTGGGGTCTGCAGGACTGTCACCAGGCAGTGGGGTCTGCAGGACTGTCAGGGGAGTCACCAGGCAGTGGGGTCTGCAGGACTGTCACCTGGCAGTGGGGTCTGCAGGACTGTCACCAGGCAGTGGGGTCTGTAGGACTGTCACCAGGCAGTGGGGTCTGCAGGACTGTCACCAGGCAGTGGGGTCTGCAGTACTGTCACCAGGCAGTGGAGTCTGCAGGACTGTCACCAGGCAGTGGGGTCTGCAGGACTGTCACCAGGCAGTGGGGTCTGCAGGACTGTCACCAGGCAGTGGGGTCTGCAGTACTGTCACCAGGCAGTGGGGTCTGCAGGACTGTTACCAGGCAGTGGGGTCTGCAGTACTGTCAGAGGAGTCACCAGGCAGAGGGGTCTGCAGGACTGTCAGGGGAGTCACCAGGCAGCGGGGTCTGCAGGACTGTCAGGGGAGTCACCAGGCAGCGGGGTCTGCAGTACTGTCAGGGGAGTCACCAGGCAGAGGGGTCTACAGTACTGTCAGGGGAGTCACCAGGCAGCGGGGTCTGCAGGACTGTCAGGGGAGTCACCAGGCAGTGGAGTCTGCAGGACTGTCACCAGGCAGAGGGGTCTGCAGTACTGTCAGGGGAGTCACCAGGCAGCGGGGTCTGCAGGACTGTCAGGGGAGTCACCAGGCAGCGGGGTCTGCAGGACTGTCAGGGGAGTCACCAGGCAGTGGAGTCTGCAGGACTGTCACCAGGCAGCGGGGTCTGCAGGACTGTCAGGGGAGTCACCAGGCAGTGGAGTCTGCAGGACTGTCACCAGACAGCGGGGTCTGCAGGACTGTCAGGGGAGTCACCAGGCAGTGGAGTCTGCAGGACTGTCACCAGGCAGCGGGGTCTGCAGGACTGTCAGGGGAGTCACCAGGCAGTGGAGTCTGCAGGACTGTCACCAGGCAGCGGGGTCTGCAGGACTGTCAGGGGAGTCACCAGGCAGTGGAGTCTGCAGGACTGTCACCAGGCAGCGGGGTCTGCAGGACTGTCAGGGGAGTCACCAGGCAGTGGAGTCTGCAGGACTGTCACCAGGCAGAGGGGTCTGCAGTACTGTCAGGGGAGTCACCAGGCAGCGGGGCCTGCAGGACTGTCAGGGGAGTCACCAGGCAGCGGGGTCTGCAGGACTGTCAGGGGAGTCACCAGGCAGCGGGGTCTGCAGGACTGTCAGGGGAGTCACCAGGCAGCGGGGTCTGCAGGACTGTCAGGGGAGTCACCAGGCAGTGGAGTCTGCAGGACTGTCACCAGGCAGCGGGGTCTGCAGGACTGTCAGGGGAGTCACCAGGCAGTGGAGTCTGCAGGACTGTCACCAGGCAGTGGGGTCTGCAGGACTGTCACCAGGCAGTGGGGTCTACAGGACTGTCACCAGGCAGTGGGGTCTGCAGGACTGTCACCAGGCAGTGGGGTCTACAGGACTGTCACCAGGCAGCGGGGTCTGCAGGACTGTCAGGGGAGTCACCAGGCAGTGGAGTCTGCAGGACTGTCACCAGGCAGCGGGGTCTGCAGGACTGTCAGGGAGTCACCAGGCAGTGGGGTCTGCAGGACTGTCACCAGGCAGTGGGGTCTACAGGACTGTCACCAGGCAGCGGGGTCTGCAGGACTGTCAGGACTGTCACCAGGCAGTGGAGTCTGCAGGACTGTCACCAGGCAGTGGAGTCTACAGGACTGTCACCAGGCAGTGGGGTCTGCAGGACTGTCACCAGGCAGTGGGGTCTGCAGGACTGTCACCAGGCAGTGGGGTCTGCAGGACTGTCACCAGGCAGTGGAGTCTATAGGACTGTCACCAGGCAGTGGGGTCTACAGGACTGTCACCAGGCAGTGGAGTCTGCAGGACTGTCAGGGGAGTCACCAGGCAGTGGGGTCTACAGGACTGTCACCAGGCAGTGGGGTCTGCAGGACTGTCACCAGGCAGTGGAGTCTGCAGGACTGTCACCAGGCAGTGGGGTCTGCAGGACTGTCACCAGGCAGTGGGGTCTACAGGACTGTCACCAGGCAGTGGAGTCTGCAGGACTGTCACCAGGCAGTGGGGTCTGCAGGACTGTCACCAGGCAGTGGGGTCTGCGGGACTGTCAGGTCAGAACAGTTACTGTACCATGACAGATTATTTCCCATCTAATTGTTTGATCATCATCAGCTCTACCTGTGTATGATTGGCAGGACTTCAGGAGGGCCCTGCAGCGCCGCAGTAGCCGCTACCTCAAACCTTCACATACAGGAACTAAGCCCTCATGATCCCCATGGACACCGTTTGTTTGTTTGCAGCAATGGTATTGGTACAAGATCCTGAGGACTTGAACTCGAAGGTATGGCCTACACACTAGTGTGATTCTAAGCCATTCATTATGCAGAGGACGAGGTAAGTCTAGCTATTGCTGTGAAAAAACAATTGATATAATAGGGCTCCATGGGACATAAAAAATTCATGAGAGATTCTGCAATAATGGCTTCACCACTGGTGTGAACATTTACAGTTACTTGCGAAATACTGCACATGTACAGCGAGTCAGAATCCCCCAATTTATGAAGCACTCCAATTCAATGTCCAGTCAGCTCTTTGGCTGCAGGCACCTGCAGTCTTCTTGGTGTTAAAGGGCCAAATCAGCTGCTGCTACATCTGTTTTTGGACTTACAAATGAGGAATATGTACCCATTGATTCTTGAAGAATATAACTTGTAAATGAGGAATATGTACCCATTGATTCTTGAAGAATAGAACTTATAAATGAGTTATATGTACCCATTGATTCTTGAAGAATATAACTTGTAAATTCCTCAGGAGCTTAATTCAACTGTCGTACCCCATCAGAACCCAAAACATAAGCTTGTTTTATTCCAATGTTTGTAAACAATATATATGTATAGAAATGTTGTATAGACACATACTGTATCAAGGATGGTCAGTACTTGTATCCATAGTTCTGGCTATGAATTTGAGAGTGCTTCCATTTCTCCAGCCACATCGCTCTGCTTTTTACCTAACCAGGGGCGGGGAGGCCACTTTGTTATTGTTTCTACTGCTGATTGCCGCTTTAAGGTTTCCAGTGTTGACTAGAGTGGTTGCTGTGAATGAATGACCAGAGCATGGCGATGGGGTTCTGGCAGCCATGCAACGATATATTAGGGCAGTCCAAATCACATTCAACTTGTGGATGGAGCCAGCGTAATATTTCAGCCCTCTCTCTCGCCGCATAATACTACCAAGGCTGACAGGGAGACATCGCTCTCTCTCGCCGTATAATACTACCAAGGCTGACAGGGAGACATCGCTCTCTCTCGCCGCATAATACTACCAAGGCTGACAGGGAGACATCGCTCTCTCGCCGCATAATACTACCAAGGCTGACAGGGAGACATCGCTCTCTCTCGCCGTATAATACTACCAAGGCTGACAGGGAGACATCGCTCTCTCTCGCCGTATAATACTACCAAGGCTGACAGGGAGACATCGCTCTCTCTCGCCGCATAATACTACCAAGGCTGACAGGGAGACATCGCTCTCTCTCGCCGTATAATACTACCAAGGCTGACAGGGAGACATCGCTCTCTCTCGCCGTATAATACTACCAAGGCTGACAGGGAGACATCGCTCTCTCTCACCGTATAATACTACCAAGGCTGACAGGGAGACATCGCTCTCTCTCGCCGCATAATACTACCAAGGCTGACAGGGAGACATCGCTCTCTCGCCGCATAATACTACCAAGGCTGACAGGAGACATCGCTCTCTCTCGCCGCATAATACTACCAAGGCTGACAGGGAGACATCGCTCTCTCTCGCCGCATAATACTACCAAGGCTGACAGGGAGACATCGCTCTCTGTCACCGCATAATACTACCAAGGCTGACAGGGAGACATCGCTCTCTTTCGCCGCATAATACTACCAAGGCTGACAGGGAGACATCGCTCTCTGTCACCGCATAATACTACCAAGGCTGACAGGGAGACATCGCTCTCTCTCGCCGCATAATACTACCAAGGCTGACAGGGAGACATCGCTCTCTGTCACCGCATAATACTACCAAGGCTGACAGGGAGACATCGCTCTCTGTCACCGCATAATACTACCAAGGCTGACAGGGAGACATCGCTCTCTGTCACCGCATAATACTACCAAGGCTGACAGGGAGACATCGCTCTCTGTCACCGCATAATACTACCAAGGCTGACAGGGAGACATCGCTCTCTCTCGCCGTATAATACTACCAAGGCTGACAGGGAGACATCGCTCTCTTTCGCCGCATAATACTACCAAGGCTGACAGGGAGACATCGCTCTCTCTCGCCGTATAATACTACCAAGGCTGACAGGGAGACATCGCTCTCTCTCGCCGTATAATACTACCAAGGCTGACAGGGAGACATCGCTCTCTCTCGCCGTATAATACTACCAAGGCTGACAGGGAGACATCGCTCTCTCTCGCCGTATAATACTACCAAGGCTGACAGGGAGACATCGCTCTCTCTCGCCGTATAATACTACCAAGGCTGACAGGGAGACATCGCTCTCTCTCGCCGCATAATACTACCAAGGCTGACAGGGAGACATCGCTCTCTGTCACCGCATAATACTACCAAGGCTGACAGGGAGACATCGCTCTCTCTCGCCGTATAATACTACCAAGGCTGACAGGAGACATCGCTCTCTCTCGCCGTATAATACTACCAAGGCTGACAGGGAGACATCGCTCTCTCTCGCCGCATAATACTACCAAGGCTGACAGGGAGACATCGCTCTCTGTCACCGCATAATACTACCAAGGCTGACAGGGAGACATCGCTCTGTCACCGCATAATACTACCAAGGCTGACAGGAGACATCGCTCTCTCTCGCCGTATAATACTACCAAGGCTGACAGGGAGACATCGCTCTCTCTCGCCGCATAATACTACCAAGGCTGACAGGGAGACATCGCTCTCTGTCACCGCATAATACTACCAAGGCTGACAGGGAGACATCGCTCTCTCTCGCCGTATAATACTACCAAGGCTGACAGGGAGACATCGCTCTCTCTCGCCGTATAATACTACCAAGGCTGACAGGGAGACATCGCTCTCTCTCGCCGCATAATACTACCAAGGCTGACAGGGAGACATCGCTCTCTCTCGCCGTATAATACTACCAAGGCTGACAGGGAGACATCGCTCTCTGTCACCGCATAATACTACCAAGGCTGACAGGGAGACATCGCTCTCTCTGTCACCGTATAATACTACCAAGGCTGACAGGAGACATCGCTCTCTGTCACCGCATAATACTACCAAGGCTGACAGGGAGACATCGCTCTCTGTCACCGCATAATACTACCAAGGCTGACAGGGAGACATCGCTCTCTCTCGCCGCATAATACTACCAAGGCTGACAGGGAGACATCGCTCTCTGTCACCGCATAATACTACCAAGGCTGACAGGGAGACATCGCTCTCTGTCACCGCATAATACTACCAAGGCTGACAGGAGACATCGCTCTCTGTCACCGCATAATACTACCAAGGCTGACAGGGAGACATCTCTCTGCCGTATAATACTACCAAGGCTGACAGGGAGACATCGCTCTCTCAGCCGCATAATACTACCAAGGCTGACAGGGAGACATCGCTCTCTCGCCGTATAATACTACCAAGGCTGACAGGGAGACATCAAGGCTCTCTCTCGCCGTATAATACTACCAAGGCTGACAGGGAGACATCGCTCTCTCTCGCCGTATAATACTACCAAGGCTGACAGGGAGTCGCTCTCTCTCTCGCCGTATAATACTACCAAGGCTGACAGGGAGACATCGCTCTCTCTCGCCGCATAATACTACCAAGGCTGACAGGGAGACATCGCTCTCTCTCGCCGTATAATACTACCAAGGCTGACAGGGAGACATCGCTCTCTCTCGCCGTATAATACTACCAAGGCTGACAGGGAGACATCGCTCTCTGTCGCCGCATAATACTACCAAGGCTGACAGGGAGACATCGCTCTCTCTCACCGTATAATACTACCAAGGCTGACAGGAGCCACTCGCTCTCTCTCGCCGTATAATACTACCAAGGCTGACAGGGAGACATCGCTCTCTCTCGCCGCATAATACTACCAAGGCTGACAGGGAGACATCGCTCTCTGTCATCAATACTACCAAGGCTGACAGGGAGACACGCTCTCTGTATACATACTACCAAGGCTGACAGGGAGACATCGCTCTCTCGTATAATACTACCAAGGCTGACAGGGAGACATCGCTCTCTCTCGCCGCATAATACTACCAAGGCTGACAGGGAGACATCGCTCTCTGTCACCGCATAATACTACCAAGGCTGACAGGGAGACATCGCTCTCTCTCGCCGTATAATACTACCAAGGCTGACAGGGAGGCTCTCATCTGACCAAGGCTGACAGGGAGACATCGCTCTCTCTCGCCGCATAATACTACCAAGGCTGACAGGGAGACATCGCTCTCTGTCACCGCATATACTACCAAGGCTGACAGGGAGACATCGCCTCTCTTTGCCGTATAATACTACCAAGGCTGACAGGAGACATCGCTCTCTGTCACCGCATAATACTACCAAGGCTGACAGGGAGACATCGCTCTCTCTCGCCGTATAATCTACCAAGGCTGACAGGGAGACATCGCTCTCTCTCTCGCCGCATACTACCAAGGCTGACAGGGAGACATCGTTTCTCTGTCACCGCATAATACTACCAAGGCTGACAGGGAGACATCGCTCTCTCTCACCGCATAATACTACCAAGGCTGACAGGGAGACATCGCTCTCTCTCGCCGCATAATACTACCAAGGCTGACAGGGAGACATCGCTCTCTCTCGCCGCATAATACTACCAAGGCTGACAGGGAGACATCGCTCTCTCTCACCGTATAATACTACCAAGGCTGACAGGGAGACATCGCTCTCTTTTGGCAGCGGCACTCACAGAGTTTTGACAGAGTGCTGCTATTTTAACTTGGGTATCTGCCGTTCTACTATCGGTGGGAAACTAAATTGCCTTACAAACTTGTGTTGCGGATACACACACCTGTGTTGCGGATAGTCACTGACCACTCTCCACAGGCCTGTTGCCGGGTAGGAACACATGACCTTCAGGGCTCCATCTAACCACGCTCCACAGGCCTGTTGCCCGGTAGGAACACATGACCTCCAGGGCTGTATCTAACCACGCTCCACAGGCCTGTTGCCGGGTAGGAACACATGACCTCCAGGGTTCCATCTAACCACTCTCCACAGGCCTGTTGCCGGGTAGGAACATATGACCTCCAGGGCTGTATCTAACCACGTTCCACAGGCCTGTTTCCGGGTAGGAACACATGACCCAGGGCTCCATCTAACCACGCTCCACAGGCCTGTTGAAGGGTAGGAACACATGACCTCCAGGGCTGTATCTAACCACGCTCCATAGGCCTGTTGAAGGGTAGGAACACATGACCTCCAGGGCTCCATCTAACCACGCTCCACAGGCCTGTTGCCGGGTAGGAACACATGACCTCCAGGGCTGTATCTAACCACGCTCCACAGGCCTGTTGCCGGGTAGGAACACATGACCTCCAGGGCTCCATCTAACCACGCTCCACAGGCCTGTTGCCGGGTAGGAACACATGACCTCCAGGGCTGTATCTAACCACGCTCCACAGGCCTGTTGCCGGGTAGGAACACACGACCTCCAGGGCTGTATCTAACCACGCTCCACAGGCCTGTTGCCGGGTAGGAACACATGACCTCCAGAGCTGTATCTAACCACGCTCCACAGGCCTGTTGTCGGGTAGGAACACACGACCTCCAGGGCTGTATCTAACCACGCTCCACAGGCCTGTTGAAGGGTAGGAACACACGACCTCCAGGGCTGTATCTAACCACGCTCCACAGGCCTGTTGCCGGGTAGGAACACATGACCTCCAGGGCTGTATCTAACCACGCTCCACAGGCCTGTTGTCGGGTAGGAACACACGACCTCCAGGGCTGTATCTAACCACGCTCCACAGGCCTGTTGAAGGGTAGGAACACACGACCTCCAGGGCTGTATCTAACCACGCTCCACAGGCCTGTTGAAGGGTAGGAACACACGACCTCCAGGGCTGTATCTAACCACGCTCCACAGGCCTGTTGCCGGGTAGGAACACATGACCTCCAGGGCTGTATCTTCCGATTGTGTGTACTTTCCAGTGCCATTACTGAGCCACTGACCTGATTACCTGTCCCATTACAATACAGAATTGCCTTGAAATTGACTGCTGCAATATTTAGTCTACCTAACACATCAAATTCAACAGACAGGCATTCAGGGAGACACTGCATGTCTTATACATTGTTTGTGTTTCACCTCAGAAGACCTCTGCTATTCTCTGCTGGTTTAATAGCCGTGGAGGTGTCCTGTAGTTGACAGGTATGAAAGGGTACAGTACATGTAGAATTGGAATTCAGTGAAACCCTTACGACAGTGCACATTCATTGAAAAGCAAAATTCTTCCTGCTTAAAATATGAATTATTTAAATTAGTTTTGATTTGCCTCCTTTTGTTCCCCAGGCCTTGTCATATCAATCACAATTTAAAAATAAGCATTTCTAGGTTTAGTACAGAGCAGCTTTGATTTAGTACCCAACATCATTTTTAAGCTCTGCCTCCCTGACACAGGATTGGTGTCACGTTGCAAAAGGATGGGAACCAGGCACAGCAATAAGTAACAGGAGTTTTAATTGACTACCCAAAACAAAAGAGTGAGGTGTAAACCTCTAAATAATTCACGAGACGAGACCCGTAATAACAAGTGCACAAAAAATACACGTAGCACCAAAAACCTGAATAAAACAGAGCACAGGTACTCACAAGACCAGCGGACAGAATGAGCAGCAGTACCCAGCTGGTGAATGGAATGAGCAGCAGTACCCAGCTGGTGAATGGAATGAGCAGCAGTACCCAGCTGGTGAATGGAATGAGCAGCAGTACCCAGCTGGTGAACTGAATGAGCAGCAGTACCCAGCTGGTGAATGGAATGAGCAGCAGTACCCAGCTGGTGAATGGAATGAGCAGCAGTACCCAGCTGGTGAATGTAATGAGCAGCAGTACCCAGCTGGTGAATGGAATGAGCAGCAGTACCCAGCTGGTGAACAGAATGAGCAGCAGTACCCAGCTTGTGAATGGAATGAGCAGCAGTACCCAGCTGGTGAACAGAATGAGCAGCAGTACCCAGCTGGTGAATGGAATGAGCAGCAGTACCCAGATGGTGAATGGAATGAGCAGCAGTACCCAGATGGTGAACTGAATGAGCAGCAGTACCCAGCTGGTGAATGGAATGAGCAGCAGTACAGAGCTGGTGAACAGAATGAGCAGCAGTATCCAGCTGGTGAACAGAATGAGCAGCAGTACCCAGATGGTGAATGGAATGAGCAGCAGTACAGAGCTGGTGAACAGAATGAGCAGCAGTACCCAGCTGGTGAACAGAATGAGCAGCAGTATCCAGCTGGTGAACAGAATGAGCAGCAGTATCCAGCTGGTGAACAGAATGAGCAGCAGTATCCAGCTGGTGAACTGAATGAGCAGCAGTACCCAGCTGGTGAATGGAATGAGCAGCAGTACAGAGCTGGTGAACAGAATGAGCAGCAGTATCCAGCTGGTGAACAGAATGAGCAGCAGTATCCAGCTGGTGAACAGAATGAGCAGCAGTATCCAGCTGGTGAACTGAATGAGCAGCAGTATCCAGCTGGTGAACAGAATGAGCAGCAGTATCCAGCTGGTGAACTGAATGAGCAGCAGTACCCAGCTGGTGAATGGAATGAGCAGCAGTACAGAGCTGGTGAACAGAATGAGCAGCAGTATCCAGCTGGTGAACAGAATGAGCAGCAGTATCCAGCTGGTGAACTGAATGAGCAGCAGTATCCAGCTGGTGAACAGAATGAGCAACAGTATCCAGCTGGTGAACAGAATGAGCAGCAGTACCCAGCTGGTGAACAGAATGAGCAGCAGTACCCAGCTGGTGAACAGAATGAGCAGCAGTACCCAGCTGGTGAACAGAATGAGCAGCAGTATCCAGCTGGTGAATGGAATGAGCAGCAGTACAGAGCTGGTGAACAGAATGAGCAGCAGTACAGAGCTGGTGAATGGAATGAGCAGCAGTACCCAGCTGGTGAACAGAATGAGCAGCAGTACCCAGCTGGTGAATGGAATGAGCAGCAGTACCCAGATGGTGAATGGAATGAGCAGCAGTACCCAGATGGTGAACTGAATGAGCAGCAGTACCCAGCTGGTGAATGGAATGAGCAGCAGTACAGAGCTGGTGAACAGAATGAGCAGCAGTATCCAGCTGGTGAACAGAATGAGCAGCAGTACCCAGATGGTGAATGGAATGAGCAGCAGTACAGAGCTGGTGAACAGAATGAGCAGCAGTACCCAGCTGGTGAACAGAATGAGCAGCAGTATCCAGCTGGTGAACAGAATGAGCAGCAGTATCCAGCTGGTGAACAGAATGAGCAGCAGTATCCAGCTGGTGAACTGAATGAGCAGCAGTACCCAGCTGGTGAATGGAATGAGCAGCAGTACAGAGCTGGTGAACAGAATGAGCAGCAGTATCCAGCTGGTGAACAGAATGAGCAGCAGTATCCAGCTGGTGAACAGAATGAGCAGCAGTATCCAGCTGGTGAACTGAATGAGCAGCAGTATCCAGCTGGTGAACAGAATGAGCAGCAGTATCCAGCTGGTGAACTGAATGAGCAGCAGTACCCAGCTGGTGAATGGAATGAGCAGCAGTACAGAGCTGGTGAACAGAATGAGCAGCAGTATCCAGCTGGTGAACAGAATGAGCAGCAGTATCCAGCTGGTGAACTGAATGAGCAGCAGTATCCAGCTGGTGAACAGAATGAGCAACAGTATCCAGCTGGTGAACAGAATGAGCAGCAGTACCCAGCTGGTGAACAGAATGAGCAGCAGTACCCAGCTGGTGAACAGAATGAGCAGCAGTACCCAGCTGGTGAACAGAATGAGCAGCAGTATCCAGCTGGTGAATGGAATGAGCAGCAGTACAGAGCTGGTGAACAGAATGAGCAGCAGTACAGAGCTGGTGAATGGAATGAGCAGCAGTACCCAGCTGGTGAACAGAATGAGCAGCAGTACCCAGCTGGTGAATGGAATGAGCAGCAGTACCCAGATGGTGAATGGAATGAGCAGCAGTACCCAGATGGTGAACTGAATGAGCAGCAGTACCCAGCTGGTGAATGGAATGAGCAGCAGTACAGAGCTGGTGAACAGAATGAGCAGCAGTATCCAGCTGGTGAATGGAATGAGCAGCAGTATCCAGCTGGTGAATGGAATGAGCAGCAGTACAGAGCTGGTGAACAGAATGAGCAGCAGTATCCAGCTGGTGAACAGAATGAGCAGCAGTATCCAGCTGGTGAACAGAATGAGCAGCAGTATCCAGCTGGTGAACTGAATGAGCAGCAGTACCCAGCTGGTGAATGGAATGAGCAGCAGTACAGAGCTGGTGAACAGAATGAGCAGCAGTATCCAGCTGGTGAATGGAATGAGCAGCAGTACCCAGCTGGTGAACAGAATGAGCAGCAGTATCCAGCTGGTGAACAGAATGAGCAGCAGTACCCAGCTGGTGAACAGAATGAGCAGCAGTATCCAGCTGATGAACAGAATCAGCAGCAGTACAGAGCTGGTGAACAGAATGAGCAGCAGTACCCAGCTGGTGAACAGAATGAGCAGCAGTACCCAGATGGTGAACAGAATGAGCAGCAGTACAGAGCTGGTGAATGGAATGAGCAGCAGTACCCAGATGGTGAACAGAATGAGCAGCAGTATCCAGCTGGTGAACAGAATCAGCAGCAGTGCCCAGATGGTGAACAGAATGAGCAACAGTATCCAGCTGGTGAACAGAATCAGCAGCAGTATCCAGCTGGTGAACAGAATGAGCAGCAGTACCCAGCTGGTGAACAGAATGAGCAGCAGTATCCAGCTGGTGAACAGAATGAGCAGCAGTATCCAGCTGGTGAACAGAATGAGCAGCAGTACAGAGCTGGTGAATGGAATGAGCAGCAGTACCCAGATGGTGAACAGAATGAGCAGCAGTATCCAGCTGGTGAACAGAATCAGCAGCAGTACCCAGATGGTGAACAGAATGAGCAACAGTATCCAGCTGGTGAACAGAATGAGCAGCAGTACCCAGCTGGTGAACAGAATGAGCAGCAGTATCCAGCTGGTGAACAGAATGAGCAGCAGTACCCAGCTGGTGAACAGAATGAGCAGCAGTATCCAGCTGGTGAACAGAATGAGCAGCAGTATCCAGCTGGTGAACAGAATGAGCAGCAGTACCCAGCTGGTGAACAGAATGAGCAGCAGTACAGAGCTGGTGAATGGAATGAGCAGCAGTACCCAGCTGGTGAACAGAATGAGCAGCAGTACCCAGCTGGTGAACAGAATGAGCAGCAGTACCCAGCTGGTGAACAGAATGAGCAGCAGTATCCAGCTGGTGAATGGAATGAGCAGCAGTACAGAGCTGGTGAACAGAATGAGCAGCAGTACAGAGCTGGTGAATGGAATGAGCAGCAGTACCCAGCTGGTGAACAGAATGAGCAGCAGTACCCAGCTGGTGAATGGAATGAGCAGCAGTACCCAGATGGTGAATGGAATGAGCAGCAGTACCCAGATGGCGAACTGAATGAGCAGCAGTACCCAGCTGGTGAATGGAATGAGCAGCAGTACAGAGCTGGTGAACAGAATGAGCAGCAGTATCCAGCTGGTGAATGGAATGAGCAGCAGTATCCAGCTGGTGAATGGAATGAGCAGCAGTACAGAGCTGGTGAACAGAATGAGCAGCAGTATCCAGCTGGTGAACAGAATGAGCAGCAGTATCCAGCTGGTGAACAGAATGAGCAGCAGTATCCAGCTGGTGAACTGAATGAGCAGCAGTACCCAGCTGGTGAATGGAATGAGCAGCAGTACAGAGCTGGTGAACAGAATGAGCAGCAGTATCCAGCTGGTGAACAGAATGAGCAGCAGTACCCAGCTGGTGAACAGAATGAGCAGCAGTATCCAGCTGGTGAACAGAATGAGCAGCAGTACCCAGCTGGTGAACAGAATGAGCAGCAGTATCCAGCTGATGAACAGAATCAGCAGCAGTACAGAGCTGGTGAACAGAATGAGCAGCAGTACCCAGCTGGTGAACAGAATGAGCAGCAGTACCCAGATGGTGAACAGAATGAGCAGCAGTACAGAGCTGGTGAATGGAATGAGCAGCAGTACCCAGATGGTGAACAGAATGAGCAGCAGTATCCAGCTGGTGAACAGAATCAGCAGCAGTACCCAGATGGTGAACAGAATGAGCAACAGTATCCAGCTGGTGAACAGAATCAGCAGCAGTATCCAGCTGGTGAACAGAATGAGCAGCAGTACCCAGCTGGTGAACAGAATGAGCAGCAGTATCCAGCTGGTGAACAGAATGAGCAGCAGTATCCAGCTGGTGAACAGAATGAGCAGCAGTACAGAGCTGGTGAATGGAATGAGCAGCAGTACCCAGATGGTGAACAGAATGAGCAGCAGTATCCAGCTGGTGAACAGAATCAGCAGCAGTACCCAGATGGTGAACAGAATGAGCAACAGTATCCAGCTGGTGAACAGAATGAGCAGCAGTACCCAGCTGGTGAACAGAATGAGCAGCAGTATCCAGCTGGTGAACAGAATGAGCAGCAGTACCCAGCTGGTGAACAGAATGAGCAGCAGTATCCAGCTGGTGAACAGAATGAGCAGCAGTACAGAGCTGGTGAATGGAATGAGCAGCAGTACCCAGCTGGTGAACAGAATGAGCAGCAGTACCCAGCTGGTGAACAGAATGAGCAGCAGTACAGAGCTGGTGAACAGAATGAGCAGCAGTACAGAGATGGTGAATGGAATGAGCAGCAGTACCCAGCTGGTGAACAGAATGAGCAGCAGTACCCAGCTGGTGAACAGAATGAGCAGCAGTACAGAGCTGGTGAACAGAATGAGCAGCAGTACAGAGCTGGTGAATGGAATGAGCAGCAGTACCCAGCTGGTGAACAGAATGAGTAGCAGTACCCAGCTGGTGAACAGAATGAGCAGCAGTACCCAGCTGGTGAACAGAATGAGCAGCAGTACAGAGCTGGTGAACAGAATGAGCAGCAGTACCCAGCTGGTGAACAGAATGAGCAGCAGTACCCAGCTGGTGAACAGAATGAGCAGCAGTATCCAGCTGGTGAACAGAATGAGCAGCAGTATCCAGCTGGTGAACAGAATGAGCAGCAGTATCCAGCTGGTGAACAGAATGAGCAGCAGTATCCAGCTGGTGAACAGAATGAGCAGCAGTATCCAGCTGGTGAATGGAATGAGCAGCAGTATCCAGCTGGTGAACTGAATGAGCAGCAGTATCCAGCTGGTGAACAAAATGAGCAGCAGTATCCAGCTGGTGAACTGAATGAGCAGCAGTATCAGGGGGATCCATGACAATTGGAGGCATTTCCATTGGAGGCTAATTTGCACTTCACCATATTTGTCACACACTGTAATAATTGTGATAAAGGCTCAATGACTCACACTGACTTACTGCAAGTCTTCCCGATACACCACATTATACACACCTCTCTCTCAAACCATAAACAGAAATTGTCTCGTGGTTCTTCAGCTAAATGAAATCTGCTTCAGATGTGCAATGAGACATGCTTGAAATAATGTGTCCCTTTAAAATAAACAGACTACATTACCGGAGTATCTGTAAAATCAGTGGAATTACTGGTTTTCTCATCCAGTTTTCAAATGTAATATTTGCATCGTAGAGGAAGTAGTTTGTTGGCATTATACGTGATTGGTTAGATTTTCTTGTTAAATCAAAATTGAAAGGTTCAGCACAGTTGAAAAATATATGGCAAATAGAAATCCAACAATAATCTGTGGAGCTGTGGAATTCTGCTCTATAACCAAAGAGCTTCCATCTGTGGAGCTGTGGAATTCTGCTCTATAACCAAAGAGCTTCCATCTGTGGAGCTGTGGAATTCTGATCTATAACCAAAGAGCTTCCATCTGTGGAGCTGTGGAATTCTGCTCTATAACCAAAGAGCTTCCATCTGTGGAGCTGTGGAATTCTGATCTATAACCAAAGAGCTTCCATCTGTGGAGCTGTGGAATTCTGCTCTATAACCAAAGAGCTTCCATCTGTGGAGCTGTGGAATTCTGCTCTATAACCAAAGAGCTTCCATCTGTGGAGCTGTGGAATTCTGATCTATAACCAAAGAGCTTCCATCTGTGGAGCTGTGGAATTCTGCTCTATAACCAAAGAGCTTCCATCTGTGGAGCTGTGGAATTCTGATCTATAACCAAAGAGCTTCCATCTGTGGAGCTGTGGAATTCTGATCTATAACCAAAGAGCTTCCATCTGTGGAGCTGTGGAATTCTGATCTATAACCAAAGAGCTTCCATCTGTGGAGCTGTGGAATTCTGATCTATAACCAAAGAGCTTCCATCTGTGGAGCTGTGGAATTCTGCTCTATAACCAAAGAGCTTCCATCTGTGGAGCTGTGGAATTCTGCTCTATAACCAAAGAGCTTCCATCTGTGGAGCTGTGGAATTCTGCTCTATAACCAAAGAGCTTCCATCTGTGGAGCTGTGGAATTCTGCTCTATAACCAAAGAGCTTCCATCTGTGGAGCTGTGGAATTCTGCTCTATAACCAAAGAGCTTCCATCTGTGGAGCTGTGGAATTCTGATCTATAACCAAAGAGCTTCCATCTGTGGAGCTGTGGAATTCTGATCTATAGGTGTATAGTGGATGTAGGTGTATTCTGATGTAGGTGTATAGTGGATCTATTCAACCATCACCGCTCAACTGAGGTAAAGATCATATAGGGCAGGCAATGAATACATTCTCCACACCTCTCCTTATCTTTCCCTTCTTCCTGACACGACTTCTTCTTTATCCCTGATCTTTATGCATTTCATACCACTTCCAGATCTATGCTAGCTGGCTGGGCGCTTCAGTGAGTCACATGGGCTCACTGTCTCCCGTGCTGATTCAGAGTGGGGTCTAACTCACGTCTCAAGATGGATTGGTCTCATAAAGTGCAGAGGGACATGATCCCTGGAGGGGCGTGAATAAGCTGGGTTTTGTTTTATATCCATTCCACATGAAGAGTTAATTAGCAAAGGCCCTGGAACGCTCAGTGAGACCCAACACTATGCAAGTGTTATATAATCGAACATTGTGGGCTCAGATTGCTTTATCCCCCCTCTAATAGCTTTCCTTGAATCAGACGGGAAGAAAATGGCTAGAGGCTAGACTTGTATAGAATAGCTCATCCACAAACCAAAGTGTACCATACCCAGAGAGCAAAATGATTATGTCCCAAATCCGGCCCATATCTACAATAGCCTAGTTTGGACAAGGTGAGGCCGGGCTACTTATAATTTGGCCTGATAGGCTTGTAACTCTGCGCCTGATTCAGGTGTTTCAACTGGCCAGGGCTTGAGGACAACATCACTTCATACTCCACCCAACCCCAGCATCTACCCCGCTGCACCCATCCACTTTCACCCATGTTGTTCATTTAGAAATTGCATGTGCAAATCTCTTTCTGCTGATCTTGGCTTCACATTTTTCTCAGCTTGGCCTGATGAAGGACTGTAGGAGTTGGCCGGGCTATTAGATGTTTAAACATAGATTCATGCGTGCACCAATTACCAATAATTACCATACCAAAAACTGTATAAATGGCATCCGATGGTACATCTGCTTGGTACTCAGCAATAAGGAGATAGACTATAGCGTTCTGTCCAGGTACCTTTTCAGGTACTGGGAAAACAGTGAAAAGGGAATGCCACGAGCTCTCACTGGCTCACCTGGAGATACATGTAACTTACAGTGGTGGAAAAAGTATCCAATTGTCATACTTGAGTAAAAGTAAAGATACCTTAACTTCTTGTGCCTCTCACACCCGGATCCGGGAGAGTAAAAGTAAAGATACCTTAACTTCTTGTGCCTCTCACACCCGGACCCGGGAGAGTAAAAGTAAAGATACCTTAACTTCTTGTGCCTCTCACACCTGGATCCGGGAGAGTAAAAGTAAAGATACCTTAACTTCTTGTGACTCTCACACCCGGATCCGGGAGAGTAAAAGTAAAGATACCTTAACTTCTTGTGCCTCTCACACCCGGATCCGGGAGAGTAAAAGTAAAGATACCTTAACTTCTTGTGCCTCTCACACCCGGATCCGGGAGAGTAAAAGTAAAGATACCTTAACTTCTTGTGACTTTCACACCCGGATCCGGGAGAGTAAAAGTAAAGATACCTTAACTTCTTGTGACTCTCACACCCGGATCCGGGAGAGTAAAAGTAAAGATACCTTAACTTCTTGTGACTCTCACACCCGGATCCGGGAGAGTAAAAGTAAAGATACCTTAACTTCTTGTGACTCTCACACCCGGATCCGGGAGAGTAAAAGTAAAGATACCTTAACTTCTTGTGACTCTCACACCCGGATCCGGGAGAGTAAAAGTAAAGATACCTTAACTTCTTGTGCCTCTCACACCCGGATCCGGGAGAGTAAAAGTAAAGATACCTTAACTTCTTGTGACTCTCACACCCGGATCCGGGAGAGTAAAAGTAAAGATACCTTAACTTCTTGTGACTCTCACACCCGGATCCGGGAGCGTAAAAGTAAAGATACCTTAATAGAAAATGACTCAAGTGAAAGTGAAAGTCACCCAGTAAAATACTACTAAAAGTATTTGGTTTTAAATATACTTTGCTATTAAAAGTAAATGTAATTGCTAAAATATACTTAAGTATCAAAAGTTAAAGTATATATCATTTCAGATTCCTTAGATTAAGCAACCCATATGGCGCCATTTTCTTGTTTTTTAAATGTATTTACAGAAAGTCAGGGATACACTCCAACACTCACACATAATTTACAAACTAAGCACGTGTTTAGTGACTCTGCCAGATCAGAGGCAGTAGGGATGACTAGGGATTTTCTCTTGAGTGTGTGAATTTGACAATTTTCCTGTCCTGCTCAGCATTCAAATGTACTTTTGGGTGTTAGGGAAAATGCATTGAGTTAAAAGTACATTATTGTCTTTAGGAATGTAGTGAAATAAAAGTAAAAGTAGTCATATGATGCATTGTGGTAACAGCACTGAGCCTTCTGCCGCCAAACATCCAGAACAGGCCACTATTGTTGTCTGTTGTCTGGGTACCATTATAACACTTGTTGAAATCTGAGAGGGCAGATTCCTTTCTTGAATTCAGATAACTGAAGAATGTCACTAAGAAAAGATATTCACTCCAATTATCTCTTCTTCAGGATTTTTTAAAACTGGAACAATTGTCATTTTAATGTTCTGTGGCGTGTCCCATGTTAGACTTCATGTCACGACTTCCACTGAGGTCTGTCCCTCTCCTTGTACGGGCGGCATTCGGCGGTCGACGTCACAGGTCTTCTAGCCATCGCGAACCCATCTTTCATTTTCCACTGGTTTTGTCTTTATTTTCTACACACCTAGTTTTCATTCTCCAATGACATGTTCATGTGTTTAACCCTCTGTTTCCCCCATGTTTGTTGTGCGTGATTATTTCTATGTTCAGTTCGGTTCCTGACGGCTGGTTTTTTGACGGGTGCTGTGTCCACCCGTGCCTAAATATTTACCGTTGGTTTTTGGTCAAGTGTATTTGTTTACTTTGTGCCGTTATTGTTTGAGTAAAGTACATTGCTCACTCATTTTGCTCTCCTGCGCCTCACTTCATGCACCAGCTACACTCACCTTCTGACACTTTATCTCCACAGACCAGCTATGTGCATTTCTCTATAGCCTAGTGTCATTTGGTAAGTACTTTTGATTCCCATAACTTTAAGTGATAAAAAATAAATATATAGAGAAAATGCATCCACTGGACAGGAACTATGACAGATGAAAATGTGCTCTAGCTGAATCTAGCACTAAAACACCTGCCATCTGTTGTTGGTTGTTGTATACTGTCCCTAAATAAATGATAGTAAACAATGGTAGTAGGAGACACCATATTTCCAGTGGGACAAAATGAACGTCTTCAGTAAGGGGTGAGATATGAGGCTGTCCTAAAATGTACGTAATTTTAAATGAGTCATACCACTGCTCCTAGGCTACTTTTTGTCTTCCAAAAATAACACTCATAGTTGCACCACTGGTGGGATAAGAGCCATGCTTCAAGGGAAGGATGATTCGACGCAGAATCCACTCACAAGTTATTTGATTCAAAACACCTCCTGAACTGAATCCGTTTGTTATTCTGTTACTGTTACATTTTCTGTGGGGGTTCTTTTTATTGCCAAGGTGATGTTGTCAGTGTTTCTTGAATCTCCATGATAAAAAAAGCATTGTGAACAGAATCACCCCTACTTATGTTCTTATTTATACATCCTCCCTGTAGTCCTCATGTCCCCTAACCCTTATGACCCGCTCCTAACCCCTATAACCCTCCCCTAACCCCTATGACCCTCCCCTAACCCCTATGACCCTCCCCTAACCCCTATGACCCTCCCCTAACCTCTATAACCCTCTATAACCCTCCACTAACCTCTATAACCCTCCCCTAACCTCTATAACCCTACACTTTTGTTCTTATTTATACATCCTCCCTGTAGTCCTCATGTCCCCTAACCCATATGACCTTCCCCTAACCCCTATAACCCTCCCCTAACCTCTATAACCCTCCACTAACCTCTATAACCCTCCCCTAACCTCTATAACCCTCCACTTTTGTTCTTATTTATACATCCTCCCTGTAGTCCCCATGTCCCCTAACCCCTATGACCTTCCCCTAACCTCTATAACCCTCCCCTAACCCCTATAACCCTCTATAACCCTCCCCTAACCCCTATGACCCTCCCCTAACCCCAATAACCCTCCACTTATGTTCTTATGTATACATCCTCCCTGTAGTCCTCATGTCCCCTAACCTCTATGACCTTCCCCTAACCCCTATAACCCTCCCCTAACCTCTATAACCCTCATCTAACCCCTATAACCCTCTATAACCCTCTATAACCCTCCACTAACCTCTATAACCCTCATCTAACCCCTATAACCCTCCTGCCCTCTCACCCTCAGGCCTCCATACAGAACTGGAGCAGAGGAACAATTCAATGGTCTGGCAACTGTCTCTTCCTGTATGTTATATTAATAACAATAATAACATGGCATCGTTGTGAAAGTGCTGTAGAAGAGGACTTGATGCTGCTACATATTTCATTTACATCCACTTATTTCTTGAAAGGTCAAAGAGTATTCCTCTGTGTGTGCAGAGCCGGTGGTCGGCTCTAACAATATGCTCCCCCACATCAGACCAGGGTTCGATGCCTGTCTTCCCTTCTGACCGTCCCTCCCACTTACCTATCTCTCCTCTGTTTCATTACTGTCTGATGAAAGAACAAAAAGGTGATCCTGTGTGGAAAGGTTTTCTAGGCCCACCTATAGAGCCTACACTATATGTTTGGCCTGAGGGGCACAAGGCTAGAGTAATAGAGGTCAAGGGTTAATTATACCAGTATTGGGAATGAATATGTTTCCCTGTCGCCACAGCCTGTAAAGTGTGTATAATTACTTGTATTTTCTTATTTGATGGGTTATTGCTAGATGATGGCTAATGAACTTGGTGCCAACGAGAGAGTTTGTCACACCAACGATGTGCAGTTGCTGTCTGCAGCACAGGCATGTAGAAAAGTAACTGTTGAATGCCTGCATCTGTAGTGTAGGGTTGTTACTATTTATTGTCAGAGAAATACTGCCTCTTTTTAAATAATGGTTTAAACAATTACATTTCTGAAATCAAATTCAACGTCAATTTCACAAATGCTGAAATACTGTCTCTGCCCTAGACAATGTTATTGCCACTAGGTGTCAGGGTAACACTGTTTACTCATTCCTGTGTTCACGCTCCTTTGGCCTCAACCAGCTGTCGGAATTCACCAAAAAGTAATGTATCAACTATAATCTGGGTCATTCAAACAGACTGTGTACAGTGGTAGACTTATTCACAGTTCTATTCTAAATGAGAATAGGGTCAGAAATTAAGATCAGGGACAGTAATTACGGCACAACATATTTTTTGAGAAAGAGACTACCGAAAGAGACTAAGAGACTACCGATCAAACGTTTTAGAACACCTACTCATTCAAGGGTTTTTCTTTATTTTTTTTACTATTTTCTACATTGTAGAATAATAGTGAAGACATCAAAACTATGAAATAACACACATGGAATCATGTAGTAACCAAAAAAGTGTTAAACGAATCAAAAAATATTTTATATTTGAGATTCTTCAAAGTGGCCACCCTTTGCCTTGATGAAAGCTTTGCACATTCTTGGCATTCTCTCAACCAGCTTCATGAGGTAGTCACCTGGAAAGCATTTCAATTAACAGGTGTGCCTTGTTAAAAGTTAATTTGTGGAATTTCTTTCCTTCTTAATGTGTTTGAGCCAATCAGTTGTGTTGTGACAAGGTAGGGGGGGTACAGAAGACAGCCCTATTTGGTTAAAAAAAAACCAAGTCCATATTATGGCAAAGATAAATGACAGTCCATCATTACTGTAAGACATGAAGGTCAGTCAATACAGAACATTTCAAGTGCAGTCGCAAAAACCATCAAGCGCTATGATGAGGACCGCCACAGGAATGGAAGATCCAGAGTTACCTCTGCTGCAGAGGATAAGTTCATTAGAGTTACCAACCTCAGAAATTGCAGCCCAAATAAATGATTCACAGAGTTCAAGTAAGAGACACATCTCAAAATCAACTGTTTTACTTTTACCTTTATTTAACCAGGCAAGTCAGTTAAGAACAAATTCTTATTTTCAATGACGGCCTAGGAACAGCGGGTTAACTGCCTGTTCAGGGGCAGAACGACAGATTTGTACCTTGTCAGCTCGGGGATTCGAACTTGCAACCTTTCGATTACTAGTCCAACGCTCTGACCACTAGGCTACCCTGCCGCCCCGTTCAGAGGAGACTGGGTGAATCAGGTCTTCATGGTCGAATTGCTGCAAAGAAACCACTACTGAAGGACACCAATTATAATAAGAGACTTACTTGGGCCAAGAAACACGAGCAGTGGGTGTTAGACTGGTGGACATTTGTCCTTTGGTCTGGAGTCCAAATGTGAGATTTTTGGTTCCAACCGCCGTGTCTTTGTGAGACGTAGAGTAGGTGAACAGATGATCTCTGCATGTGTCTTTCCCACCGTAAAGCATGGAGGAGGAGGTGTTATGGTGTGGGGGGGCTTTGCTGGTGACACTGTCTGTGATTTATTTATGAATTCAAAGCACACTTAACCAGCACGGCTACCACAACATTCTGCAGCGAGACATCCCATCTGGTTTGGGCTTAGTGGGATGAAAATATAGAAAAACCCTTGAATAAGTAGGTGTTCTAAAACATTTGTGAAACAGGATAACTCAATCCCCTCTTGTGTATTTGTACTAGAAGGCCTTATTATTTAATTTATGTTCTAATTAAGCAATATGGCCCGAGGGGGTGTGGAATATGGCCAATATACCATGGCTAAGTGCTGTTCTCATGCGCGATACAACGCAGAGTACCTGGACACAGTCCTTAGCCGTGGTATATTGGCCATATATCACAATCCCCCGAGGTGCCCTATTGCCATTATAAAATGGTTACCAACATAATTAGAGAAGTTAAAATAAATGCTTTGTCATACGGTCTCTTGTAAACTGGATGGTACTAGCCCTGAATGTTGATTGGCTGACAGCCGTTGTATATCAGACGGTATACCACGGGTATGACAAAACATGTATTTTTACTGCTCTAATTACATTGGTAAGGTCCCAGATTTGTTTGTGCTGTCTTACCAACTCCTAGCCTGGTCCCAGATTTGTTTGTGCTGTCTTACCAACTCCTAGCCTGGTCCCAGATTTGTTTGTGCTGTCTTCCCAACTCCTAGCCTGGTCCCAGATATGTTTGTGCTGTCTTGCCAACTCCTATGGTCATTGTCTTTGCATGACATTGTCAAGACAGCACAAACAGATCAGGGACCAGGCTACCTCTAAATGTGTCAGTGAAGTAAAACCCGAGGGTACAGCTGGCTTGGTAAAGCCTGGCAGCAGGGTGTGCCCACATTGTAGTCAGTCACCTCCTCCCTGCCCCTGGCTCTGACCCCTCTCCTGGCTAGCTTCCCCCTCCGTTGTTGCAGGCAGGCCAGACACTACTGCTGCTGCTGCTAGCCTGCTACTGTTTGGGGTGGGCACAACTCCAGGAAAATATTTGATACATTCATTTCCAACCGCTGCTGTTATCTTTGGCTAAGAATGTGTTAATGGTCACGTCACCCCCACGTAGCAGATGCCGCATGTCCTTCAGAACCTACTATGTGATCACACTTCAGTGTAATGCACTGATGTCCTGATGCCAAGTTAGGATCATCACAGAGTGTGTTGTGGGCTGATCTAGAATCAGGTCCCCCCCGTCCATATAATCTTATTCATTATGCTCTAAAAGGCTAAAGAGATCACACTCTGAGACGCTTTATGAATGACCAGATCCCAGCAGTCCTTACAGTTCTCCTCTAAAGCGTTATTATATTTCCCAGTGTTTACCGTCACCTGACTCAAATCAAATCACATTTTATTTGTCAGCTACACATGGTTAACAGATGTTAATGCAAGTGTAGCGAAATGCTTGTGCTTCTAGTTCCGACAGTGCAGTAACATCACAACACACACAAATCTAAAGGGGTGAATGAGAATATGTACATGTACGATGAGCGATGGCCGAACGGCATAGGCAAGGTGCAATAGAGCGTATAAAATACAGTATATACTTGTGATATGAGTAACATAAGACATGTAAACATTTTTAAAGTTGCATTATTTAGAGTGGCATTGTATGAAGTGACTAGTGATTCATTTTATAGACTCAATGATCCTTCTGAACTTTCCCTCCACTCTGGAGTTGCTCTGAAATGGCTCTTTGTTTTACTCTGTCTGACGTTTTTGTCACAGAGATGTTAGAAGGGACAAGAGGTCAGATGTCATGCTGGCTACATGTCTCTTTACATGTCTCTTTACATGTCTCTCTACATGTCTCTCTACATGTCTCTTTACATGTCTCTCTACATGTCTCTCTACATGTCTCTCTACATGTCTTTCATGTACATGTCTTTACATGTCTCTCTACATGTCTCTTTACATACATGTCTCTTTCATGTCTCTCTACATGTCTCTTTACATGTCTCTCTACATGTCTCTTTACATGTCTCTCTACATGTCTCTTTACATGTCTCTCTACATGTCTCTTTACATGTCTCTCTACATGTCTCTCTACATGTCTCTCTACATGTCTCTTTACATGTACATGTCTCTCTACATGTCTCTTTACATGTCTCTCTACATGTCTCTACATGTCTCTCTACATGTCTCTCTACATGTCTCTCTACATGTCTCTCTACATGTCTACATGTCTCTTTACATGTCTCTCTACATGTCTCTCTACATGTCTCTTTACATGTCTCTCTACATGTCTCTCTACATGTCTCTCTACATGTCTCTCTACATGTCTCTCTACATGTCTCTCTACATGTCTCTCTACATGTCTCTCTACATGTCTCTTACATGTCTCTCTACATGTCTCATGTCTACATGTCTCTCTACATGTCTCTCTACATGTCTCTTTACATGTCTCTTTACATGTTTCTTTACATGTCTCTCTCTCATGTCTCTACATGTCTCTCTACATGTCTCTTTCATGTCTCTCTACATGTCTCTCTACATGTCTCTCTACATGTCTCTCTACATGTCTCTCATGTCTCTCTACATGTCTCTTTACATGTCTCTCTACATGTCTCTCTACATGTCTCTTTACATGTCTCTCTACATGTCTCTCTACATGTCTCTACATGTCTCTCTACATGTCTCTCTACATGTCTCTCTACATGTCTCTCTACATGTCTCTCTACATACATGTCTCTCTACTCTCTCCCTACATGTCTCTCTACATGTCTCTCTACATGTCTCTACATGTCTCTCTACATGTCTCTCTACATGTCTCTCTACATGTCTCTCTCTACATGTCTCTTTACATGTCATGTCTCTTTACATGTCTCTCTACATGTCTCTTTACATGTCTCTACATGTCTCTTTACATGTCTCTTTACATGTCTCTTTACATGTCTCTCTACATGTCTCTTTACATGTCTCTCTACATGTCTCTCTACATGTCTCTCTACATGTCTCTTTACATGTCTCTTTACATGTCTCTTTACATGTCTCTCTACATGTCTCTTTACATGTCTCTCTACATGTCTCTCTCTACATGTCTCTCTACATGTCTCTCTACATGTACATGTCTCTACATGTCATGTCTCTCTACATGTCTCTTTACATGTCTCTCTACATGTCTCTTTACATGTCTCTCTACATGTCTCTCTACATGTCTCTACATGTCTCTCTACATGTCATGTCTCTACATGTCTCTCTACATGTCTCTTTACATGTCTCTCTACATGTCTCTCTACATGTCTCTTTACATGTCTCTCTACATGTCTCTCTACATGTCTCTCTACATGTCTCTTTACATGTCTCTCTACATGTCTCTCTACATGTCTCTCTACATGTCTCTTTACATGTCTCTCTACATGTCTCTTTACATGTCTCTCTACATGTCTCTCTACATGTCTCTCTACATGTCTCTTTACATGTCTCTCTACATGTCTCTCTACATGTCTCATGTCTCTACATGTACATGTCTCTCTACATGTCTCTCTCTCTACATGTCTCACATGTCATGTCTCTCTACATGTCTCTCTACATGTCTCTCTACATGTCTCTCTACACACATGTCTCTCTACATGTCTCTCTACATGTCTCTTACATGTCTCTCTACATGTCTCTCTACATGTCTCTCTACATGTCTCTCTACATGTCTCTCTACATGTCTCTCTACATGTCTCTCTACATGTCTCTCTACATGTCTCTCTCTACATGTCTCTCTCTACATGTCTCTCTACATGTCTCTTTACATGTCTCTTCTACATGTCTCTCTACATGTCTCTTTACATGTCTCTCTACATGTCTCTACATGTCTCTTACATGTCTCTCTACATGTCTCTCTACATGTCTCTACATGTCTCTCTACATGTCTCTCTTTACATGTCTCTTTACATGTCTCTCTACATGTCTCTCTCTACATGTCTCTCTACATGTCTCACATGTCATGTCTCTCTACATGTCTCTCTACATGTCTCTCTACATGTCTCTTTACATGTCTCTTTACATGTCTCTTTACATGTCTCTTTACACGTCTCTCTACATGTCATGTCTCTTTACATGTCTCTTTACATGTCTCTCTACATGTCTCTCTACATGTCTCTCTACATGTCTCTCTCTACATGTCTCTTTACATGTCTCTCTACATGTCTCTCTACATGTCTCTCTACATGTCTCTTTACATGTCTCTCTACACTACATGTCTCTCTACATGTCTCTCTACATGTCTCTCTACATGTCTCTCTACATGTCTCTCTACATGTCTCTCTACATGTCTCTCTACATGTCTCTCTACATGTCTCTCTACATGTCTCTCTACATGTCTCTCTATACATGTCTCTTTACATGTCTCTTTACATGTCTCTTTACATGTCTCTCTACATGTCTCTCTACATGTCTCTTTACATGTCTCTCTCTCTTACATGTCTACATGTCTCTTTACATGTCTCTTTCATGTCTCTCTACATGTCTCTCTACATGTCTCTCTACATGTCTCTCTACATGTCTCTTTACATGTCTCTTTACATGTCTCTCTACATGTCTCTCTACATGTCTCTCTACATGTCTCTTTACATGTCTCTCTACATGTCTCTCTACATGTCTCTCTACATGTCTCTCTACATGTCTCTTTACATGTCTCTCTACATGTCTCTACATGTCTCTCTACATGTCTCTCTACATGTCTCTTTACATGTCTCTTTACATGTCTCTCTACATGTACATGTCTCTCTTTACATGTCTCTCTACATGTCTCTCTACATGTCTCTCTACATGTCTCTCTTTACATGTCTCTCTACATGTCTCTCTACATGTCTCTCTACATGTCTCTCTACATGTCTCTCTACATGTCTCTTTACATGTCTCTCTACATGTCTCTCTACATGTCTCTTTACATGTCTCTCTACATGTCTCTCTACATGTCTCTCTACATGTCTCTTTACATGTCTCTTTACATGTCTCTCTACATGTCTCTCTACATGTCTCTCTACATGTCTCTCTACTCATGTCTCTCTACATGTCTCTCTACATGTCTCTTTACATGTCTCTCTACATGTCTCTCTCTACATGTCTCTTTCATGTCTCTCTACATGTCTCATGTCTCTTTACATGTCTCTTTACATGTCTCTCTACATGTCTCTCTACATGTCTCTCCTCATGTCTCTCTACATGTCTCTCTCTTCTCCCTCTCGTTCTGTCTCTAAGGGCAGAGGGGAGGAAGCATCTCTGTCACTCTTTGGTCCTGTTGGAATACTCATAAATTGTTTCCTTCCTTCTTCTCTTCCTTTAAGTTATTGCTGATCTGACATGGAGAATCTGGTGTCAGCAGATTGCATTCACCAACTATGTCATGTCATGTCAGATCAGTTATTACTTAGAGGAAGGGGAGATGCATTTTAAGACATTTTGAATGAGGCACTTGAAATGAAATGCATCCCGGGAGGTATATCACTACTCCACCCATCCGTCCCACTTCAGCCCAGTGGGGCCCTAAAATTCTATGTAGGCTCTCAGTCATATTTATTAGGCACCAAACTGAACAGACTGAAACAGGGAGGCACTACCAATAAGATATACCAGTAAGACATGCCCATTTATAGTTTCCATTGCTAAAAATGTTGTTATGGTGTAACCTAATGAACAGGAATCAGCTCTGTGCCCCCAGAGAGATGGGAACTAAAGTTAAGCCATGTGGGTTGGGAAGAGCCAAACAGCCATGAGCTCATTGTTGCTGTTCCTGCCAGCGCTGAGCTGAAGGGGTGGGGTGGGGCAGACTTTACACTGAGGCTCCGTACCCCGGAGCCAAGCCAAGTGTTACGGTAAACAGAGGCTCTGCACTGTACTGTTATTAAACACAGAGTTGGTCCAACCTCTTTGGGTTTTCTGTCTGTCTGTCTGTCTGTCTGTCTGTCTGTCTGTCTGTCTGTCTGTCTGTCTGTCTGTCTGTCTGTCTGTCTGTCTGTCTGTCTGTCTGTCTGTCTGTCTGTCTGTCTGTCTGTCTGTCTGTCTGTCTGTCTGTCTGTCTGTCTGTCTGTCTGTCTGTCTGTCTGTCTGTCTGTCTGTCTGTCTGTCTGTCTGTCTGTCTGTCTGTCTGTCTGTCTGTCTGTCTGTCTGTCTGTCTGTCTGTCTGTCTGTCTGTCTGTCTGTCTGTCTGTCTGTCTGTCTGTCTGTCTGTCTCTCTCTCTCTCTCTCTCTCTCTCTCTCTCTCTCTCTCTCTCTCTCTCTCTCTCTCTCTCTCTCTCTCTCTCTCTCTCTCTCTCTCTCTCTCTCTCTCTCTCTCTCTCTCTCTCTCTCTCTCTCTCTCTCTCTCTCTCTCTCCCTCTCTACAGGACCATTCTGTGGTGTAACGGTGAGAACTAAAGGGAGTTGCTGGGTTGCAGTAGAGGGTAGTTTCCACAGACTGGGAAACTGATGGATTGGGGAGAGGTGAGACAGCTGACAGTTTGGTCAGATGTGGAGGAGGAGAAAGTGTAATGGAGATTAATTAAGGGAGAGTGATGGAGAAGAGGGGACAGAGGAATGGTTCCCCTTTAGGGAACAATAAAGTTATATTTTATAAAGGAAAAATATAAGTAAGCTTTCAAAGCGGAGAGGTTGTCAACAGGGCAGGGCAGAACAATAGTATGGTTGTGTCCCAGATGGCATCATAATACCTATGTAGTGCACTGCTGTCCCTATGGGCCCGGGTCAAAGGAAGTGCACTATAAAGGGAATAGGATGTTTTTACGGACGCAGCTTATATCTCTAGTGCTGATCACACAGTGAGTCACCACGTCCCATTCAAGCTCCTGCTCCATTCACAAACATACTGTACCGTGTCTATATTAGGACAGCCTCAATCTCAGCTATTTCAGATAGCCTCCATTTTAGCAGGACTTTTTGTCTATCCTAACATGGACACCTTAATCTTATGTTGTCACAGTACAACACAGCCGTCATTCTATACAGTCTGTTGAAGGGTGATGATTGACTATGGTCCTGTCTTATCTGTTATGTTATACAGTGACTCCACAGCAGTCATTGGGTAACATGAACCATGACCTCTGTTACTGGCAGAAGTGTGTCAGGTGGGTTAACAAGGAAAAGGTCATTACAGTCACTGTTCAAATTATCTGAATTTCCTGGTTGCCTTTTCCTGGTCAACTAGGTGATTCCAGGCAGTCCAGTCAGGTTCTTCTCTACACAAAGAGGAGTCTAGGGTGAGATTTTTTTAAATGTTATTTTTACCTTTATTTAACTAGGCAAGTCAGTTAAGAACAAATTCTTATTTTCAATGACGGCCTAGGAACAGTGGGTTAACTGCCTGTTCAGGGGCAGAACGACAGATTTTTACCTTGTCAGCTCGGGGATTTGAACTTGCAACCTTCCGGTTACTAGTCCAACGCTCCAGTTGTTCTCATTTGCTTAAACACAGAAATGGGTTCCTGTAGCAGGGTCGGGGTATGCAGAGGTCAGTAATCCAGAGGGGAACAAAGGTGCAGGTCAGCAAGCAGACTCAGGGTCAGGGGCAGGCAGAGTGGTCAGGCAAGCAGGCTCGGGGTCAGGGGCAGGCAGAGTGGTCAGGCAAGCAGGCTCGGGGTCAGGGGCAGGCAGAGTGGTCAGGCAAGCAGACTCAGGGTCAGGGGCAGGCAGAGTGGTCAGGCAAGCAGACTCGGGGTCTGGGGCAGGCAGAGTGGTCAGGCAAGCAGACTCTGGGTCAGGGGCAGGCAGAGTGGTCAGGCAAGCAGACTCGGGGTCAGGGGCAGGCAGGGTGGTCAGGCAAGCAGACTCGGGGTCAGGGGCAGGCAGGGTGGTCAGGCAAGCAGACTCGGGGTCAGGGGCAGGCAGAGTGGTCAGGCAAGCAGACTCGGGGTCAGGGGCAGGCAGAGTGGTCAGGCAAGCAGACTCTGGGTCAGGGGCAGGCAGAGTGGTCAGGCAAGCAGACTCGGGGTCAGGGGCAGGCAGGGTGGTCAGGCAAGCAGACTCGGGGTCAGGGGCAGGCAGAGTGGTCAGGCAAGCAGACTCGGGGTCAGGGGCAGGCAGGGTGGTCAGGCAAGCAGACTCGGGGTCAGGGGCAGGCAGAGTGGTCAGGCAAGCGGGCTTGGAATCAGGGGTCAAAACCAGGGGGCAGGAGGCTGGGAAAAGCAGGAGCTGAGACACAAACCGCTGGTTCAGGGGACAAACAAGACAAACTGGTCAGGACATACAGACAACACAGGGGTGCAAGACAACATGGAGGCAGGCACAATGACTACAACAACAACAACAAGTAATCTTAGATTAAACTGACACCCTAGGGATCATAGATGGGAGGACCATGGCAGAAGTGGACAGCTAGTGCAACTCAACCTAAGCTATTACATGGTTGGTCAGGGAAAACAGGTAATTGTCCTTGTTGTTACTGTGGTACATGTCATGCATTGTAGTGCATATAGACTGAATCTCCACTTTGTTCTCGGGGTCACCACAGGTAATGGATGACCATGGTTCAGTAATGGTCAGGTTTCATTTTTGAAGAACTGGAGCAGGCATCTATTGGTCAGGCAAGCAGACTTCTCACAGGAACAGGAAAGGGTGCTAGTAATGTCACCAGTTTGAGGGAAATTCAGACCCAAATAGTTGAAGACCAGGGTCAGGGGCAGGCAGAGTGAATCAGGACAAGCAGCTGACTGTGTCAAATTCAAACAGAGTTAAGGAGCAATGGGGCACTGTACAGAATTTGTACAGATGTGGTCAGGCATCTCTCCAGCATATCAATACGGGGTCAGGGGCAGGCAGAGTGGTCAGGCAAGCAACTCGGTACACAATCTTTAATTCCATTTACAGTAGTACACTACAGTGCTGTATTTCAGTACAGTAAAATGCATGTTTTGGACTTCTGTAGAGAATCATGGGGCTGGATGCCATGGCAGGAGTACATCTTCATCAGATGCAGGGTTCAACCTAACAAAAAGGTGCGAAAGGGGCTCAACGTCATTGGTCACAGGCATCACAAACTGGTCAGGAGGGGAGGCAACATCACCCTATGTGCAGCCAGCAGGTCTGGGATAAACAGGAGCTGCAGCCATCAAAATGTCTGGGTCTATGACTTGCACAAATCAAGCAGCCAAACTGGCAAAGGACATACAGACAACCCACAGCCATCAGCAATGTCAAAGTGGGTCTGCAAGACATCACATGGAGATCAGCAATGTCAAAGTGGGTCTATACAACACAGCACAACATCACCCTATGTGCAGCCATCAGCAATGTTAAAGTGGGTCTATACAACACGACACAACATCATGTGCAGCCATCAGCAATGGAGGAATGAGGAACTGGACAGTGCAACTCAACCTAAGCCTATTAAATGGTTACACACGGCAAACATCACCCTATGTTCAGCAATGTCAAAGGGGTCTATACAACATGGCACAACATTGTCCTTGTTGTTACAATGTGTGGGATACAACATGGCACAACATCACCCTTGTGCAGCCATCAGCAATGTCAAAGTAGACTGACAACATCACACTTTGTTCATCAGCAATGTCAAAGTTTTACCACAGTAATGGATCAGCAATGACATGTGCAGCCATCAGCAATGTCAAAGTGGTCTATACAACACGGCACAACATCACCCTATTGCAGCCATCAGCAATGAAGAACTATACATCTATTGGAGGTAGGCGGACTCACAGCTGATCAGGAAATTGCCCTATGTGAATATGGTGGTCTATACAGTACATGTCACCAGTTTGAGGGAAATTCAAACGGCACAAATAGTTGCAGACCAATGGTAGTCTTCCAAGCACAACATCAATTGAGCCATCAGCAATGTCAAAGTGGGTCTATACCGGCACAACATCTATGTGCAGTCAGAATCAAAGTGGGTCACCACAGGACAAATGTGCAGCCATCAGCAATGTGTGGGTCTATACAATTCAACATCACCCTATGTGCAGCCATCAGCAATGTTAAAGTGGGTCTTACAACACGGCACAACATCACCCTATGTGCAGCCATCAGCAATGTCAAATTCAACAGAGGCACAACATCACCCTATGTGCAGCCATCAGCAATGTCAAGTGTCTATACAACTGGCACAGAATTTGTGCAGCCACAGCATGTAGAGTATGGCCCATCTCATCCAGCATATCAATACAGTACTGTAGCCATCAGCAATGTGTTACAGCACAACATAACTGCAGCCACACAATCTTTAATTCCAGTACAGTAGTACACTACAGTGCTGTATTTGTAGCACAACATCACAGTAAAATGCATGTTTTTGGCACAACATCACCCTATGTGCAGCCATCAGCAATGTCAAAGTGGGTCTATGGACAATCACCCTATGTGAGCCATCAATGGGGCTGGATGCCATACTGACCCTTAGGAGTACATCTTCATCGACGATGCAGGGTTCAACCTAACACAAAAAGGCAGCCATCAGCAAAAGGGGCTCAACATCATTGGTCACCGTGCCATCATACAAGTTCCTGGTCAGAGGGGAGGCAACATCACCCTATGTGCAGCCATCAGCAATGTCAAAGTGGGTCTATACAACATGGCACAACATCACCCTATGTGCAGCCATCAGCAATGTCAAAGTGGGTCTATACAACATGGCACAACATCACCCTATGTGCAGCCATCAGCAATGTCAAAGTGGGTCTATACAACATGGCACAACATCACCCTATGTGCAGCCATCAGCAATGTCAAAGTGGGTCTATACAACATGGCACAACTCCTTCAATTTCTAGATCAGCTGCACAATAACATTCTTCAACAGGAGGGGGAGCAGGGCAACCAGAGCAAGCCCAATATGTTGTCATTTGGGATTATGTGATTTTCCATCAGGCTGCTCTGGTTCACACCTGGTTCAGCGTTCTTTTTTTGCCAGCATATTCCCAATTTCTGATGAATTTCTCAGCATGGCGGTGGAGTGTATATGACAACCCTTACACACAGCAAAACCTCCTGGGGGCAATGTTGGACGCCTGTGGGGATGTGTCTGTGGAGTCTCTGGGGTTTTCTAAGGCACACAAGGGCATTTTTCCCAGGCTGCCTGGCAAGAGCAAACATAATGTGTGATGTTGATGAGACATTATGGCCTGACCCAGACCTGAGAAGAGGTGATGAGAACGCCGATACTGAGTAACCTGTACATTTGCTGCGTTTGGAAATAAAGCTTTTGTAAATGGGGTATTGTACTGTGCATGGACTCTTCCTTACATGTTCTGTCAGTGTGACATTTCAAAGGTGAGGTTTTTGATCAAACAGCCTATACAGTAATATTACCTTCTCCACTAATGTAAGAGGTATTTACTACAGTAGTGTTTTGAATGTCTCACCAGGGTGTTCCTGAAAGGGTTAGTTATCTGGATATTTAGTGCTGTGATTTTACAAAGTTCCAAATGATTTCTCTGAGAACCTATTCTAAACATTTTGGTAGCAGTGTCTTGAATGAATCCCTCCAGTGTGTAACAAACATTAATGTAGTCTGTCTTTTTAACAGCTTGTGTGTGTTGTCTGAGGGCAAAGTTTGAATTGTGACCCAGAAGTTAGATTTTTTTTACCTTTGGATGTTGTGCTGCCATCCTGTTAGAAGGTAACAGATTATTTTATTACAATGTTTAAATTGGATTTTCATTGTGTTCAATGGTGTTATTTGCCCCCTAGTGGCGCTTTCTGGTACTTAGAAAGTCAACGCAAACGGGAAGTTCAGAATTTGTTTTGCACGCATAGAAGCAGCTACAAACAACGCTACGGTGCAGGTCTTTCAATGTAGTTATTTCTTGTCACGCTTCAGCCTTGGAAAAATATTTGTTTGTAAGTTCGATTCAAGCATTTAGCTAATGATGATAATCTTGTTATTGATAGAGTTTCTTACATATCAATGTTGGTTGCATTTACTCACAAATTGCAATGCCTTTTGTGTATGTCGTTAGCTGTGTTACTTTGCTCATGCGTCATGCAAACGAATTGTAAAATATACAATACTGTAGTTTTGTTACTGTTTTTAGTGTAATATGCTTTGTTATTCTACATAGATGGTTATACATTATTAGAGTAATGAAAGGAGCAATTACCATATGGTTAACAATTAGCTATATGGTTTGGCATCATGCCAGATGCATGGTACCTTAGCACGTGCTTTGTATTTATGCAACTTCAAATGTTTAATGTACAGCTACAGTATGTCGGTGTGAATTGAACACTAAAGTATATTCTTTTCTGTATTTTGCAGTTTCACAACATAAACGTTTCAATACATTAATTCAAAAAAGTCACGCCTTGGGAGTTTTATTGAAGACTTAGTTGTTAGCTATCTGTCTAGTTTTGCATGGGAACGCAACTCAAGGGCAGAATAGATGTGTTTTTTAAAACATTTTGTGAAGATTTGAGGAAATGGTGAGTTGTTCCAGGAATTGTGTCTTAGCAATTCGGTCTTCTCTGTTGGGAGCCATCTACACAGTTTCCCAGGGAAACACCACATCAGATATGAATGACTCACAAAGAGCTAAGTATTCCAGTAAGACATGACAAGCAGGTCTGGTACATCTAATAGAGGTGTGTGTGTGTTCGCATGTGAGTGTGTGTACATTACCCTACTCTGTGTATAGCCTACTTGTTTGATTATTTTGAGTCACTTTCTTTTTATCCTCATTTCCAAAAAGGGTCAGGGAATTACAGTCACTGTCTGACTGTGAAAAACACCTGTAGACTTTCTATAGGACGCCACTGTGTCCACGTGTCTTTCCTCACTCCAGACTGAGTTCAATTACTTTATCTGGGCTTGATTGAGATTGCCTGGAGCAATGGAACCAATAGAATAAAAAAGTGAAATGTCACTCCAGGCTTGCCTAAGAAAACACTACAATTATTTGAAAGATTTAAAATACTATTTGAACCCAGGTCTGCCTCACTCATACCTGGCGAGTGTGTGCTAAAAGAATGCCTCCTCTTCCTCCTTCTCTTCCTTCTCCCATCTTAATGCTCCTATCTCTGTGTTTTATTGAATATCTGTCTGTACTCTCAAGGGTTTTCAGAGAACAGAACACTTCCACTAATCACCAGTATATAGGAAGTGAGAGGTGGTGTTTTCCATTGTGTTGTAGTAAGGGACAGCCCCTCAATGTAGTTCTGAGAACAGGAGGAACACCTGATCACAGCTTCTATGTTAATGGCACATTCTGTGTAAATGGCTGTGCAGTACGTTTACTGTTAGGGTGTTTGTCATGCCTTGTTTTTCTGCTCAGAGTGTGTTCTTATATACGTGTATGTTTACCTGAGAGCACCTGTGTGTGTCTGTCTGTTGTGCATGTCAACATGCTGTGTGCGTGTATGTTTGTTTGTACTGTCGTGTCTTTGGCTATGCCGGATGAAGTGATATGACATGCTATTCTATCAAATCCCTTCTCTGTAATTAATATTACCTGATTGAGCTAATCATGTCAATGTAATTAACTAGAAAGTCGAGGCACCACAATAATATTTATAGAGCAGTTATCTTCCGAATAAACTCTTAAAGAGGTAGTAATATTTTACATCAATAGTAGTCAATATTAATCGTCACCTTATTTCAGTCCAGTTTATCAGTCTATCAGGACTAGAGAGAACTTCTATCAGTTAATGGTTCTCTACAGGACTGGAGAGAACCATTAACTGATCTACTCTACACAGGACTGGAGAGAACCATTATCTGATCTACTCTACGCAGGACTGGAGAGAACTGCTATCTGATCTACTCTACACAGGACTGGAGAGAACTGATCTACTCTACACAGGACTGGAGAGAATCTATCTGATCTACTCTACACAGGACTGGAGAGAACTGCTATCTGATCTACTCTACACAGGTCTGGAGAGAACTGCTATCTGATCTACTCTACACAGGACTGGAGAGAACTGCTAACTGATCTACTCTACACAGGACTGGAGAGAACTGCTATCTGATCTACTCTACACAGGACTGGAGAGAACTGCTATCTGATCTACTCTACACAGGTCTGGAGAGAACTGCTATCTGATCTACTCTACACAGGTCTGGAGAGAACTGCTATCTGATCTACTCTACACAGGACTGGAGAGAACTGCTATCTGATCTACTCTACACAGGACTGGAGAGAACTGCTATCTGATCTACTCTACACAGGTCTGGAGATCTGTTTCCATTACCTCAGAGTGGAGGAGCTAGAGTTTCTCACAGTCAGTGGGAAATGTCTTGTATATTTTTTTATAACAGAACGGATGAAGATAAAGTTTGGGAGATAGAGAGGGTCAGAAAGGATGTAGACACACTCTGGGGGCATGTGTGGTCTAGAGTCAGGAGTTTGGACCACTTCACCAGACTCTGGCATGTATCTGTTTGCATAGATTATATGACAGCATATTGATGGGTTTAGATCATCAGGTAGGCCGTGTTTGCTGAGCGTCTCTTAAGCATATTGATGGGTTCACCTAGATCACTCAGGTAGGCCGTGTTTGCACACATAGATTATATGAGCTGCGTCTCTTAAGCATATTGATGGGTTCGGATTTCTAAACATGAAATATTGTTAATCATCAGTTATGCTAGAGACATGAGGAGTGCCATAAGCTGGTTTCTACACCAGAAGTTAAGGGGTATCTGTAGGAGGAATGTATATGGTTGGGTCAATGAAGGTTGGATAGGAGCCAGGTTTATTTGGGAGGTCCTGAGTAGAGGACATTACATGACTGCAGTGACTGGTAATGGTGGCGAGCTGTGGATTAGTGAAGGTCAGGTCATGTTAAAGGAGAAGTAATAGTTTATTACCCTCATCACTTTACATATTTTTTGCTAGGCAGGAAGTTATGTTTAGAGAGGAGGACTTCAGCCAAATTGGGGTGTATATATACTACCATTGATGGAACCATGTCTTTGTCTTATGCAATTGTATGACCCAATGGGTGAATAAACTTGGTTAAAGTTGAACTAATCGTCGTGACTTTTACTAGGTTCTTTTAGAACCTAACAATATGCATATTTCTCACATATCCAGGGGAGCGCTGCAGAGCACGAGGTGTCATTCCAGGCATCATAATTCATCTGAATCATTCCACAGTTCTCCTCTCTTCCACCATTCGGTTCATCAGGATGCCAGTACCTACAAAGGCAAGACAAGATACAAAACACGTTTGCCCACTCTACAGAAGTGTTTACAAATCTGAAAATCTATTGTCTACCGTGATTGAATTCAGGACCAAATGGACACATCTCTCACTCTGCTGTTTTTAGCTGTGTGTTGTCCACCCACGTCCAGAGACCCTCACTCTCTTCATCAGTCAGACCAATCCAGGACATCACCTGGTAGAGGTTCAACGTCTTTATGTAGTCCTGTTTAAATGGTAAAAGAGCATTTCCTAAATGAACGGTTCAGATTCAGGTTTATTTAACATTATATGTACAGTATAAAACCCCATCAATAATGTGATACCATACAGCAACTTTAAACTGGCTAAACCATATAAATCAACCTTAGATTAGCTCTCTGGTGGTGTAGCTTCAACTGAATATTGCGTAGAACTGCACAGATCATATAGGTTTTAAAGAAATGTTTTGAAACCCCAAAACGGGTCGCAACTGAGTCAAAACACTTCACTGTAGGTGTCCTTATTCATGCATTCGTTAAGCCTTCATACATTTTAAAATGTGTCATAAACTGTCGTAAGTCATTTTAAATAGTGTAAAGTGTGTTATAGATGACCAGTTAAAGGGTATTATAGAGGCGTTATATAATTAACCAACCTCTCTGTCACATTACTAAATGAAATGGAATGATGGGCATCATAACCATGTCATATGCCTTTATAGTGTGTGTACAGACACCTTTAGTAACGTTACATTAATCTGAGGTGTTATAAAACAGTTATGAATGTGCTTATTCCACAGGATGTGTTGAGTAGAGAGCTGCACCGACAGATCATTGTGGGCGGAAGGCATTTTTCATGCTGCAGGTGGGAGCGGGCGGTAGGCATTTTTCATGCTGCAGGTGGGAGCGGGCGGTAGGCATTTTTTGCTGCGGGTGGATAGGCATTTTTCATGCTGCAGGTGGGAGCGGGCGGATGGCATTTTTCATGCTGCAGGTGGGAGCGGGCGGTAGGCATTTTCATGCTGCAGGTGGGGGAGCATTTTTCATGGGCAGGTGGGAGCGGGGCATTTTCATGCTGCATAGGCATTTTCATGCTGCAGGTGGGAGCGGGCGGTAGACATTTTTCATGCTGCAGGTGGGAGCGGGCGGTAGACATTTTCATGCTGCAGGTGGGAGCGGGCGGTAGGCATTTTTTCAGGTGGGAGGCGGGCGTAGGCATTTTTCATGCTGCAGGTGGGAGCGGGCGGTAGGCATTTTTCATGCTGCAGGTGGGAGCGGGCGGTAGGCATTTTCATGCTGCGGGTGGGATTTTTCATGCTGCAGGTGGGAGCGGGCGGGGTAGGCATTTTTCATGCTGCAGGTGGGAGCGGGCGTAGGCATTTTTCATGCTGCAGGTGGGAGCGGGCGGTAGGCATTTTTCATGCTGCAGGTGGGAGCGGGCGGTAGGCATTTTCATGCTGCAGGTGTGGGCATTTTCATGCTGCAGGTGGGAGCGGGCGGTAGGCATTTTTTCATGCTGAGGGTGGGAGCGGCGGTAGGCATTTTTTTCATGCTGCGGGTGGGAGCGGGCGGTAGGCATTTTTCATGCTGCAGGTGGGAGCGGACGGAGGCATTTTTCATGCTGCAGGTGGGATGAGGCAATGCTGAGGGTGTAGGCATTTTTTTTGTCCGGCAGACCCGCAGATTAGTTGGAAAAGGTTGTCTTTCTGCTTTCTCCAATCGAAATGAATGGTAAAAAATGTATTGTGGCATTTTGCAGACACTTTTATTGTAAATAAGAATAGAATATGTTTCTAAACACTACATTAATGATAACGTGATTACATGATTACGGATAGTCCTGAAGGATATTTATGCCTTTGTAACTTGCTCATTCATCATTATTCACGATTCATTCAGGACTATCCGTAATCTTGGTAGCATCCACATGAATGTAGATGTGTTTAGAAACATATTCTATTCTTATTTACAAAGTGTCTCCAAAATGACACAATACATTATTTACCATTTTACCATTTTTTTACCATTCATTTCAATTGGCACAAAATAATCTGAAACACAACCAAAACAAACAGCAAATGCATCCAACAGGTTTGTAGAGTCACAAGATTGATGTAATCACTGATGGCTAAGAATATGGGACCAAAAATGTACGTCTCTAGTACTTTAATACACATGAGAATTTGTCCCAATACTTTTGGTTGCCTAAAATGGGGGGTCTATGTACAAAAAGTGCTGTAATTCCACGGGTCTCATGTCAAATCCAAGGTGCTGGAGTACAAAGCCAAAACAACAAATGTGTCACTGTTGCTGTTCTTTTGGAGCTCACTGTATGTGTGGTCCCAATGAAATAGAGTAGGCTGCCTATTCATGGGAGGAGAATCACGTGGCAGGAAATTCACTTCAATATGATTAGGCTATAGTTTACTACATTGTCTGTGTAACGGCGTTTGTCTGTTGAAGAAAGAGAGTCGGACCGAAATGCAGCGTGTTGGTTACTCATGACTTTAATGAAAGAATCGCGGTACATGAAATAACTGAAACTAAATACAAAAACAACAGAATGGAACGTGAAACTAATTACAGCCTATCTGGTGAATACTACACAAAGACAGGAACAAACACCCACAAAATACAAAGCGAAAGTCAGGCTGCCTAAATACGGTTCCCAATCAGAGACAACGACAAGCACCTGACTCTGATTGAGAATCGCCTCAGGCAGCCAAGCCTAACAACACCCCTAATCAGCCGCGATCCCAAATAATACAAACCCCAACACGAATACAACATATAAACCCATGTCACACCCTGGCCTACCCAAACATATAACAAAAACACAAAATACAATGACCAAGGTGTGACAGTCTGTAAATAATTATGGAATGAAATGGAGGGAGCTCAACCAACGTAAGACGAGGTGCAATTAAAAATGTGAGTATCATTGAAAAGCAAAAGGCGCAATGCGTGCATAGGTTACCATGGTGAGCAAGCATTCAGCCTTTTCATTTCAACACACATTCCACGATCTCGCATAATGGCCAAGCTTTTGGGCTTCATTTTAGATTTGCAATTTTTTCATGGTTGTAGGTAGATTTTTAAGGTTTTGGAACAAAGAGCCTTTTGGGAGCCAAATGAACCGGCTCACTGAAAAGACTCAGAATGCCCATCACTAATGTGCTTTGTCAGTGGCTGTGATGTAGGTTTCAGCCAGGAGTTGAAGAACAGACGGAAGAGCGAAGGAAACACCACTTTCAATGAGGACAGTGGAAATTTCCAGACGTGAGTCCTGCACGTGACTGGGAGCGTGCCTTTCTTGTTTTTCCTTTTCAATTGACGGAGCTATTGTCCGGTTGAAATATGATCTATTTATTTATGTCAAAAACAACCTGAGGATTGATTATAAACATCGTTTGACATGTTTCTACAAACTTTTATGGTACTTTTTAGATTTTTCGTCTGTCTGTTGTGACCGCGCTTTGTTCCAATGGATTACTGAACAAAACGCACCAACAAAACGTGGGTTTTTGAATATAAAGAGGGTCTTTATCGAACTAAACAAACATGTATTATGTAACATGGAGTCTTGGGAGTGCAACCATACGAAGATCATCAAAGATATGTGATTAATTTTATTGCTGTTTCTGACTTTTGTTACTCCTCTACTTGGCTGGCTACTGTTTGTAATGATTTGTCTGCTGGACGCTGTTCTCAGATAATTGCATGGTTTGCTTTCGCCGTAAAGCCTTTTTGAAATCTGACACAGTGATTGGATTAACAAGAAGTTTGTCTTTAAGCTGATGTATAACACTTATGTATATTTATTATGAGAATTTCTGTTTTGTTGAGTTTCACGCTCTGCAATTTCACCGGATGTTTGAGACAGTGGATTACTGAACAAAACACGATAACAAAATGGAGGTTTTTGGATATAAAGAGGGACTTAATCGAACAAAACAAACATTTATTGGGTAACTGGGAGTCTTGTGAGTGTAACCATATGAAGATCATCAAAGGTAAGTGATTTAATTTTATCGCTATTTCTGACTTTTGTAACTCCTGGTTACTATTTTTAATGATTTGTCTGCTGGGTGTTGTTCTCAAATAATCGCATGGTTTGCTTTCACAGTAAAGTATTTTTGAAATGTGACACTGTGGTTGGATTAACAAGTTCATCTTTAAACCGATGTATAACACTTGTATGTTTAATGACTTTTTTATAATGAGTATTTCTGTTTTTTAATTTGGCGCTCTGCAATTTCACTGGATGTTGGCCAGGTGGGACGGTAGCGTCCCACACCCCCCTAGAGAGGTTAAATTACTTTTTCCCCTCATCAATCGGCACACAATACCACATCATGTAAAAGCAAAAATAGGTTTTTAGACATTTTTGCAAATGTATTAAAAATGTAAAAACATACCTTATTTACATAACTATTCAAACCCTTTCTATGAGACTAGAAATTGAGCTCAGGTGCATCCTGTTTCCATTGATCATCCTTGAGATATTTTTACAACTTGATTGGAGTCCACCTGTGGTAAATTCAATTGATTGGACATGATTTGGAAGGGGAAACACCTGTCTATATCAGGTCCACCAGTTGACAGTGAATGTCAGAGCAAAACCCAAGATATGCGGTCAAAGGAATTGTCCATAGAGCTCCGAGACAGGATTGTGTCGAGGCACAGATCTGGGAAAGGGTACCAAATAATGTCTGCAGCATTGAAGGTCCCCAAGAACACGGTGGCCTTCATCATTCTTAAATGGAAGAAGTTTGGAACCACCAAGACTCTTTTTAGAGCTGGCAGCCGGCCAAACTCAGCAATCGGGGAAGAAGGGCCTTGGTCAGGGAGGTGACCAAGAACCCGATGGTGACTCTGACAGAGCTTCATAGTTCCTCTGCGGAAATGAGAGTACCTTCCAGAAAGCAAACCATCTCTGCAGCCCTCAACCAATTAGGCCTTTATGGTAGAGTGGCCAGGCGGTAGCCACTCCTCAGTAAAAGGCACATGACAGCATGCTTGGAGTTTGCCAAAGGCACCTAAAGGACTCTCAGACTATGAGAAACTTGATTCCTTGGTCTGATGAAACCAAGATTGAACTCTTTGGCTTGAATGCCAAGCGTCACGTCTGGAGGAAACCTGGCACCATCCCTAAGGTTAAGCATGGTGGTGGCAGCATCATGCTGTGGGGATGTAGACTAGTCAGGATCGCGGAAAGATGAACAGAGCAAAGTACATTGATCCTTGGTGAAAACCTGCTCCAGAGTGCTCAGGACCTCTGACTGGGGCTTAGGTTCACCTTCCAATAGGACAACGACCCTAAGCATACAGCCAAGACAATGCAGGAGTGGCTTGTCGGGACAAGTTCTGAATGTCCTTGAGTGGCCCAGCCAGAGCCCGGACTTGAACCCATTCGAACATCTCTGGTGAAACCTGAAAAATCCCCATCCAACCTGACAGAGCTTGAGAGGATCTGCAGAGAAGAATGAGAGAAACTTCTCAAATACAAGTGTGCCGAGCTTGTAGTGTCATTTCCAAGAAGACTTAAGGCTACCAAAGGTGCTTCAACAAAGTACTAAGTAAAGGGTCTGAATACTTATGTAAATGTGATATTTCACTTTATGTAATGAACTTCGTCTGCTGTTTGAAGAGAGTCAGACCGAAATGCAGCGTGTAGGTTACTCATGACTTTTAATGAAGATAAAGAGGTACATGAAATAACTGAAAATACAAAAACAACAAACGAGTGAAACTAATTACAGCCTATCTGGTGACTAACACAAAGACAGGTACAATCACCCACGAAATACAACGCGCACTCAAGCTACCTAAATACGGTTCCCAATCCGAGACAACTAGAATCAGCTGACTCCAATAGGAATCGCCTCAGGCAGCCAAGCCTAACTAGACACACCCCTACTAATACACACTCCCAATTAATACAAACCCCAATACGAAATACAACATATAAACCCATGTCACACCCTGGCCTACCCAAACATATAACAAAAACACAAGATACAATGACCAAGGCGTGACACTTTAGTCTTTTATACATTTACTAAAATAACTTGTATCTAAATTTATGAGGGAAATTTAAAAAACTATATATATATATATATATATATATATATATATATATCTTAGAATAAAGCTGTACAAACAAAATGTGGGAAAAGTCAAGGGGTTTGAATACTTACTGAATGCACTGTATTTTTATTTTGGTTTGCCGTGAGCTAACCTAACTTAGCAGGCCTGAGAGGAGTTCCCACATCCAGATGTTAGTAATGTCTGGGAACAGGCTAACCGTGAGAACATCACAGTTCTCACTTCTAGTGTGTTGTTGTGTTAGTATGTCCAACCCTACTTCAGATTTCATTCAATCTCAATACCTTTTCATTGGATCTCCAAAATGTCTATGAAATTCTAGCTTTATGATTCACTGACACAAGTGGACAGTTTGCAGATCCAATGAAAAGGTATTGACAGCTCTTGTGTCAGCGAATCATAAATAGGAAGAAGAGTGTAACTTACTAAAACAACAACACATTAGAACCAAGATTATATGTTGATGACAAACCAACAACATGTATAGCTAGTAACGTTAGCTAGTTAGAATGAGTTATACAACGTGTTTTAAGATGAAAACGTAATTGCTTTTAAAGTGTATGTGAAAGATAATGTATTGTGTGATGTGCTGCAAAGAAAGCTTCATCATTCTAATTCCTCCTGTAGCTAGCTAACTAGCTAACAACAGCTAGATGTAGATATGACCTAATATAGATCTGGTATTATAACTTTCTTGCTGGTGTTTGGAAACACATTTGTTTGTGTTTTGACCGTAATGATTTGAGATAGAGCCTACTGATGCACCCATTTTACCAACAACCATATCAGCAACAGGTACAATACATCCAACTACTAACAGATTTAATTATATTAGAAAATGTGATTTTTATAAATCTTTCTGGAGTATAATCAATGTACTAACAACATTCAGACACACTGAACCAAACAACATGGACCTGCAACAGAGCATCTCACCTGTTCCTCTCTGCGTTGGATGATCACCAGGTCTCCTCCTCTATTCAGACAGTCCTGTCTGCTCTCCTCCCAGGTTTTAGACACGATGGAGAGGAAGTAACAGCTGCAGTCAAACTTCCTCCACCCAACAGGACAACCGCTTCTCTCTGTTTCACAACACAACACAATAAAATAAAAAATAATGATACTAACAATAATAACAATAATAAAATTAGCATAAATAATAATAATAGCAATAATCATTTTAAAAAGAGCACCAATAATAATACTTATTATTATTATTACAATACTACTACTACTACTACCACTAATAATAACAGTAACAATAATAATACTAATACTAACAATAATAATAGCAATACATGCCACATGTTATACATCACGATTCACTTGTCTAGATATTAATGAGTAATTAAATATATAGTGCAGAACAAAAATAAATACCAGCTCTCCAAACCAGCAGGTCTCTCTCCCTCGGTAACTGGTCTCTCTCCTCAGTCAGATTGTTGTAACGGGTCTGTAACTGGTCCCTCTCCTCAATCAGATTGTTGTAACTAGTCTGTAACTGGTCCCTCTCCTCAATCAGATTGTTGTAACTAGTCTGTAACTGGTCCCTGTCCTCAGTCAAGTTGTTATATACTCTGTCATCTGAAAGAATCAAAACATTTGAAAGTTACTGAGTAAAACACCAGGTGTTTAGTAGCCAAAACATATAACAAGATTATAAGCAATTAACATATGAACTCACAGTAGAGATACAGTCCTATGATCCCAGACAGTAACATATGAACTCACAGTAGAGGTACAGTCCTATGATCCCAGACAGTAACACATGAACTCACAGTAGAGGTACAGTCCTATGATCCCAGACAGTAACATATGAACTCACAGTAGAGGTACAGTCCTATGATCCGAGAAAATAACATTTGAACTCACAGTAGAGGTACAGATCCCAGATAGTAGGAGAACAGTCCTATGTAGGATCCCAGAACACTCAGCAGCCCCAGACACACTGCTGCAGCTCTTAAAGGTCTCTTCTCTGGTTGCTCAGACTCTGTGGACACATAAAGGAGATTTGTGTGTGTGTGTGTGTGTGTGTGTGTGTGTGTGTGTGTGTGTGTGTGTGTGTGTGCGTGTGTGTGTGTGTGTGTGTGTGTGTGTGTGTGTGTGTGTGTGTGTGGACATTACCTGAGAGGTTAGCTCCTGGTCTGCTCCTTGGCTTAACATCCTCAGTCTTGTTTCTGAAGTCATTAAACTTGATGGTGTCTGGAGTTTCATAAATGTCTTCATAGATGTCGTCTCCTCTATTATAAAAATGGTCCCCTGAAACACTTTGTTTTCCTCTAACTGCTTCATTGGCATAAACAATGTCCTCAGACATCTCCATGGTCAACCACCTTCTCAACTTGAGAGTCGTCCAGTCAGTCTGGGGCTTACTATATGTGATACCCACTGGACACAAACTGGTTGTATCAACGTTGTTTCCACGTCATTTCAATGAACCAGGAGGCGGTCAACCTTGTTTTCTTCCTTCTCATCCTGGTTTATCTGGAAAAGCCACAAACAAATTCATCCTCCATTTCCTTTCACATTTCCATTTTGGACCATTCATTTACTTTTCTGTTGCCTCGAAGGTGTTTCCAATGGCTCTCCTCCTCGTTCCACTGATGTACAGCACAGTAGTTGCTCAGTCGTCTGCAAAGGATCAACATTTACAAGACCAGGAAAAAAGTTACTGATTACAAGACCAGGAAATTAATAGTCAACATTTCTAACAAGGTAAGAAATGAACAGTCCTATGATGAACTCACAGTAGAGGTACAGTCCTATGATCCCAGACAGTAACATATGAACTCACAGTAGAGTACAGTCCTATGATCCCAGACAGTAACATATGAACTCACAGATCCCAGACAGTAACATATGAACTCACAGCCCTATGATCCCAGACAGTAACATATGAACTCACAGTAGAGGTACAGTCCTATGATCCCAGCCAGTAACACATGAACTCACAGTAGAGGTACAGTCCAGTCCTATGATCCCAGACAGTAACATATGAACTCACAGTAGAGGTACAGTCCTATGATCCCAGACAGTAACATATGAACTCACAGTAGAGGTACAGTCCTATGATCCCAGACAGTAACATATGAACTCACAGTAGAGGTACAGTCCTATGATCCCAGACAGTAGGAGAACACTCAGCAGCCCCAGACACACTGCTGCAGCTCTTAAAGGTCTCTTCTCTGGTTGCTCAGACTGTCGATACATACAAGGTGTGTGTGTGTGCACTGTTTGTGTGTGTGTGTGTGTGTGTGTGTGTGTGTGTGTGTGTGTGTGTGTGTGTGTGTGTGTGCGCGTGTGCGTGCGTGTTTGTCTCTGTGTGTGTGAATGCATAGATTATATGATTCCATATGAATATTTCCCACAGATCCAGGGTAGCCCTGCAGCAGACACCTTTTCATTCCTGGTCTCGTAACTGCGTCCAAAGCATGTCACAGTTCTCCCTTCTGTCACCATTAGGCTCACCAGGACCAGTACATACAAAATACAAGACAGGAAATCAGTTTGCTCACGTTTCAGAAGTGTTAAAAAATCCATTGTTTGGTAACTGCCCCTTTCCTCCCCCCAGATTCTGCAAAAACAATATAAGTAGCTGGTGCTTACCCTCCCCTTCAGGTTTCTCTCTTTACTCACCCTCTTCTGAACTCTCAACCAATGTGAACCACATGATGATGTAGGCTGTGTGTCTGCCTCATATGTCTGATTAGCTCAAATAAAAACCCTGCAGCAATTTCAATGAACATTCCAGAAATATATATCTATTGTAGGCTATCTATTAGAATGTAAGCTACAACTTTCTGGGTCTGTTGTAACTAAGGAGTGTACAGTAGCACAAGCAGGATTCTTTGGGGCCAAACTTGAGTTGGGCACCAATATCAATAATTTAATATGATATAGTTTGATCTCGTTATGAGTGAGATATCATTTCAATTTTTAATTAAAAAAAAAAAAACATATATACACTGCTCAAAAAAATAAAGGGAACACTAAAATAACACATCCTAGATCTGAATGAATGAAATATTCTTATTAAATACTTTTTTCTTTACATAGTTGAATGTGCTGACAACAAAATCACACAAAAATTATCATTGGAAATCCAATTTATCAATCCATGGAGGCCTGGATTTGGAGTCACACCCAAAATTAAAGTGGAAAACCACACTACAGGCTGATCCAACTTTGATGTAATGTCCTTAAACAAGTCTAAATGAGACTCAGTAGTGTGTGTGGCCTCCATGTGCCTGTATGACCTCCCTACAACGCCTGGGAAAGCTCCTGATGAGGTGGCGGATGGTCTCCTGAGGGATCTCCTCCCAGACATGGACTAAAGCATCCGCCAACTCCTGGACAGTCTGTGGTGCAATGTGGCATTGGTGGATGGAGCGAGACATGATGTCCCAGATGTGCTCAATTGGATTCAGGTCTGGGGAACGGGCGGGCCAGTCCCTAGCATCAATGCCTTCCTCTTGCAGGAACTGCTGACACACTCCAGCCACATGACGTCTAGCATTGTCTTGCATTAGGAGGAACCCAGGGCCAACCGCACCAGCATATGGTCTCACAAGGGGTCTGAGGATCTCATCTCGGTACCTAATGGCAGTCAGGCTACCTCTGGCGAGCACATGGAGGGGCTGTGCGGCTCCCCAAAGAAATGCCACTCCACACCATGACTGACCCACCGCCAAACCGGTTATGCTGGAGGATGTTGCAGGCAGCAGAACGTTCTCCATGGCGTCTCCAGACTCTGTCACGTCTGTCACATGTGCTAAGTGTGAACCTGCTTTCATCTGTGAAAAGCACAGGGCGCCAGTGGCGAATTTGCCAATCTTGGTGTTCTCTGGCAAATGCCAAACGTCCTACACGGTGTTGGGCTGTAAGCACAACCCCCACCTGTGGACGTCGGGCCCTCATACCACCCCCATGGAGTCTGTTTCTGACCGTTTGAGCAGACACATGCATATTTGTTGCCTGCTGGAGGTCATTTTGCAGGGCTCTGGCAGTGCTCCTCCTGCTCCTCCTTGCACAAAGGCGGAGGTAGCGGTCCTGCTGCTGGGTTGTTGCCCTCCTACGGGTAACAACCCAGCAGTATACATGTCTAGAAGGCCATTTCTGGTAAGTATACATGTCTAGAAGGCCATTCCAGGTAAGTATACATGTTTTAGAAGGCCATTCCAGGTAAGTATACATGTTTAGAAGGCCATTCCAGGTACGTATACATGTTTAGAAGGCCATTCCAGGTAAGTATACATGTCTAGAAGGCCATTCCAGGTAAGTATACATGTTTTAGAAGGCCATTCCAGGTAAGTATACATGTTTTAGAAGGCCATTCCAGGTAAGTATACATGTCTAGAAGGCCATTCCAGGTAAGTATACATGTTTTAGAAGGCCATTCTGTAACGGCGTTCGTCTGTTGAATGAAGAAAGTCGGACCGAAATGCAGCGTGTAGGTTACTCATGACTTTAATGAACAGAATAGCGGTACATGAAATAACTGAAATACAAAAACAACAGAACGGAACGTGAAACTAATTACAGCCTATCTGGTGACTACTACACAGAGACAGGAACAAACACCCACAAAATACAAAGCGAACTCAGGCTACCTAAATACGGTTCCCAATCAGAGACAACGACAAGCACCTGACTCTGATTGAGAATCGCCTCAGGCAGCCAAGCCTAACAACACCCCTAATCAGCCGCGATCCCAAATAATACAAACCCCAATACGAATACAACATATAAACCCATGTCACACCCTGGCCTACCCAAACATATAACAAAAACACAAAATACAATGACCAAGGCGTGACACATTCCAGGTAAGTATACATGTTTTAGAAGGCCATTCCAGGTAAGTATACATGTTTTAGAAGGCCATTCCAGGTAAGTATACATGTTTTAGAAGGCCATTCCAGGTAAGTATACATGTTTTAGATGACATGCATTAACAAAGTAGTATTTATTAGGGGTTAAAAGGGTCCATTTCCATAGAAGATGTGCTAAAAGCAGTCTCAGGCATAGTGCTCCTCCTCAGGTGGGTTAAAATGATTTTAAACAAATATGAATAGTTCAAATGTCAACTTAGAATCTGAGTCTATATTCTTTGGAAGGTGTCCTTCCAGTCAAGGAAGCAGTCTTTGTCATGGGACAAATACCTCTGTGAACAGGTAACCTATTCAGTCAAACACCATCACACCCACACACACATACAGACACACACACACGCACACATCAGCCCGAGTACCAGACCTGTTTGTGCTAACAAACATGATTGTCATGACAAGTTGTAGCATGGAGTGGAACGTTGGCACGAACAGATATGGTCCAGAAGAACGGACGGACGGGTGAACGACAGACACACACATGCACACACAGGTAACACATCATAATAATAGGGTATACATAACAGTTCATGAGTGTTGCAGTGTCATTCATAACAACAGTCATAACACCATGAATGAATTTGTCAGTATCATTCATAACAACAGTGATAATATGAATGTATCAGTATCATTTATAACAACAGTCGTAACACCTTCATGAGTTTATCAGTATCATTCATTACAACAGTCATAACATTAATTTATCAGTATCATTCAATACAACAGTCATAACACCTTCATTAATTTATCAGTATCATTCATAACAACAGTCATAACACCTTCATTAATTTATCAGTATCATTCATTACAACAGTCATAACATGAATTTATCAATATCATTCATAACAACAGTCACAACACCTTCATGAATTTATCAGTATCATTCATTACAACAGTCATAACATGAATTTATCAGTATCATTCATTACAACAGTCATAACACCTTCATTAATTTATCAGTATCATTCATTACAACAGTCATAACATGAATTTATCAGTATCATTCATTACAACAGTCATAACATGAATTTATCAGTATCATTCATTACAACAGTCACAACATGAATTTATCAGTATCATTCATTACAACAGTCATAACATGAATTTATCAGTATCATTCATTACAACAGTCATAACATGAATTTATCAGTATCATTCAATACAACAGTCACAACACCTTCATGAATTTATCAGTATCATTCATTACAACAGTCACAACATGAATTTATCAGTATCATTCATTACAACAGTCACAACATGAATTTATCAGTATCATTCATTACAACAGTCATAACATGAATTTATCAGTATCATTCATTACAACAGTCATAACATGAATTTATCAGTATCATTCATTACAACAGTCATAACATGAATTTATCAGTATCATTCATAACAACAGTCACAACACCTTCATGAATTTATCAGTATCATTCATTACAACAGTCATAACACCTTCATTAATTTATCAGTATCATTCATTACAACAGTCATAACACCTTCATTAATTTATCAGTATCATTCATTACAACAGTCATAACATGAATTTATCAGTATCATTCATTACAACAGTCATAACATGAATTTATCAGTATCATTCATTACAACAGTCATAACATGAATTTATCAGTATCATTCATTACAACAGTCATAACATGAATTTATCAGTATCATTCAATACAACAGTCACAACACCTTCATGAATTTATCAGTATCATTCATTACAACAGTCACAAAATGAATTTATCAGTATCATTCATTACAACAGTCATAACATGAATTTATCAGTATCATTCAATACAACAGTCACAACACCTTCATGAATTTATCAGTATCATTCAATACAACAGTCACAACACCTTCATGAATTTATCAGTATCATTCAATACCACAGTCATAACATGAATTTATCAGTATCATTCAATACAACAGTCACAACATGAATTTATCAGTATCATTCATTACAACAGTCATAACATGAATTTATCAGTATCATTCAATACAACAGTCACAACATGAATTTATCAGTATCATTCATTACAACAGTCATAACATGAATTTATCAGTATCATTCATTACAACAGTCATAACATGAATTTATCAATATCATTCATTACAACAGTCATAACACCTTCATGAATTTATCAGTATCATTCATTACAACAGTCACAACACCTTCATTAATTTATCAGTATCATTCATTACAACAGTCATAACATGAATTTATCAGTATCATTCAATACAACAGTCACAACATGAATTTATCAGTATCATTCATAACAACAGTCACAACACCTTCATGAATTTATCAGTATCATTCATTACAACAGTCATAACATGAATTTATCAATATCATTCATAACAACAGTCACAACACCTTCATGAATTTATCAGTATCATTCATTACAACAGTCATAACATGAATTTATCAATATCATTCATAACAAAAGTCATAACACCTTCATTAATTTATCAGTATCATTCATAACAACAGTCATAACACCTTCATTAATTTATCAGTATCATTCATTACAACAGTCATAACACCTTCATTAATTTATCAGTATCATTCATTACAACAGTCATAAGACATTTGTTCAAATCATTCATAAGCAATTTTCTAAATAAAGGTCCCTTGATATAGCTCTTTAATTATCAGTATAACGGAAGTGCATATTTTACTGTCATTGCACCCAAACCCCTGACACACTATTTGCACATCAGTCTGGGTGCTCCGGGTACGCATCAGAGTATTACCCAGGTAGCATTGGCATTTCAGGGGTTTATGATTCTGATTCTGATCTGCCTTCCTCTACAGGATCGGTGGGTCTCCCGCTGGACGGTTGAGCTTACGTTGTCACGATTTCCACCGAAGTTGGTCCCTCTCCTTGTTCATTCGCCGGTCGAAGTCCCCGACCTTCTAGCCATCGCTGATCCACTTTTCATTTTCCTTTGGTTTTGTCTTGTCTTCCATCACACCTGGTTCCAATTCCATCAATTACATGTTGTGTATTTAACCCTCTGTTCCCCCTCATTGTCATGGTCGGTAATTGTTTCTTGTAGTGCTTATACACGGTATGCTGGTATTTACCGGGTTTTGTTTGACCCATTTATTGTATTGTTCTGTTGACGGTGGTTTATGTTTATTAAATGACACCGTTGCAAATCAGTTTTCGCTCTCCTGCGCCAGACTTCTCTGCCGCCAGTACACACCTCACTACGTACGTAGGCTAATGCGATTAGCATTAGGTTGTAAGTAACAAGAACATTTCCCAGGACATAGACATATCTGACATTTCAATCAGCATGTTAAATGTGCAACCATAGGGAAAAAACTCGAGGCCACCTTTACTCTTTACACAGAGACGCGTACAAAGTTCTCCCTCGCCCTCCATTTGGCAAATCTGACCATAATTCTATCCTCCTGATTCCTGCTTACAAGAAAAATTAAGGCAGGAAGCACCAGTGACTCTGTCAATAAAAAAGTGGTCAGATGAAGCAGATGCTAAACTACTGGACTGTTTTGCTAGCACAGACTGGAATATGTTCCGGGATTCTTGCGATGGCATTGAGGAGTACACCACATCAGTCAATGGCTTCATCCATAAGTGCATCGATGACGTCATCACCACAGTGACAGTACGTACATACCCCAAACAGAAGCCATGGATTACAGGCAACATCCACGCTGAGCTAAAGGGTAGAGCTGCCGCTTTCAAGGAGCGGGACTCAAACCCGGAAGCTATGCCCTCTGACAAACCATCAATAGAGGACTAAGATCGAATCGTACTACACCGGCTCCGATGCTCGTCGGATGTGGCAGGGCTTGCAAACTATTACAGACTATAAAGGGAAGAACAGCCAAGAGCTGCCCAGTGACATGAGCCTACCAGATGAGCTAAATAACTTCTATGCTCGCTTCGAGGCAAGTAACAGTGAAACATGCATGAGAGCATCAGCTGTTCCAGACAACTGTGTGATCGTGCTCTCCACAGCCGATGTGAGTAAGACCTTTAAACAGGTCAACATTCACTGCAGGACCAGACGGATTACCAGGACGTGTACTCCGAGCATGTGCTGACCAACTGGCAAGTGTCTTCACTGAGGATGCCCCCATTCGAATCGGTTGGGCTGTAGTGGAGCAGATTGAGAGCTTCAAGTTCCTTGGCATTCACAACACCAACAAACTAACATGGTCCAAGCACACCAAGACAATTGTGAAGAGGGCACGACAAAACCTGTTACCCCTCATGAGAATGAAAAGATTTGGCATGGGTCCTCAGATCCTCAAAAGGTTCTACAGCTGCACCATCGAGAGCTTTCTGACAGGTTGCATCACTGTATGGCAACAGATCGGCCTCCTACCGCAAGACACTACAGAGTGCGTATGGCCTAGTACATCACTAGGGCCAAGTTTCCTGCCATCCAGGACCTCTATACCAGGCAGTGTCAGAGGAAGGCCCTAAAAATTGGCAAAGACTCCAGCCACCCTAGTCATAGACTGTAGACTCTCTGCTGCCACACGGAAAGCGGTACCGGAGCGCCAAGTTTGTCCAAGAGGCTTCTAAACAGCTTCTAGCCATAAGACTCCTGAACATCTAATCAAACATCTAACCAGACTATTGCCCTATTGTTATTTTACTGCTGCTCTTTAATTATTTGTTACTTTTATTTGTTACTTTTTGGGGGGGTATTTTCTTAAAACTACATTGTTGGTTAAAGGCTTGTAAGAATTTCACTGTTGGATTCAGCTCTGTAAGGCTCAACGCAGGAGATGAGAAGCAGGTACAGGGAGTGAAGCATTTAGTATAGACGGACTTGCAATGAGACTGGAACAGTGTCTGGACATAAACATGACAAACAATGCTACTACAGGGAACAACAGAGGAGCAGACATATATGCAGTGGCAATCAACAACGTGAGGGAGTCCAGATGAGTCCAATGAGCACAGCTGCGTGTAATGATGTGAACAGGTGCGTATGATGACTGGGTAGCCTGACGCCCTCGAGCACCAGGAAGGGGGAACGGGAGCAGGCTTGACAGGCGCATGTGACCAATACAATTTGATTTGGGTGTGTCAGGTGTGTTTGTGATACAGGACGAGAGTGAGATATCTTGTTGCTCCACTACAGATACAGATACAGTAGATATTTTTCCACCCTAGCAGGATTAGACAACACCTTTGTCTCACCTAAGATATGTAGGCAGTATAAAAGTCTCGGAGAGTTTGAGCAGAGAAGCTGCAGACACTGAACACTGAGATGGTCATTAGTCAGCTGGATCAGACAGAGACTTTGTGAAAAGCTTCTGTTTAAAACCATCAACGTGGCTTTACATCATTTATCTTACCTTCATAATACAGTTTATTTTTATTTTTGTTGAGTTTAGTCACATAATTTCTCAATTTGCAGGAAGTCAGCAAGTCAGATGTGCATCCAGACTTGCAGCCACTCCTTTCCCCCATCTCTTTCAACCCTAGTTTTCAAATCCTCATCAATCCATGGAGCCTTAACAGTTCTCAAAGTCAGTTTCTTAACAGCTGCATGTTTATCAGTAATTGGAAGAAGCAATTTCATAATTGCACCAAGTGCAGCGTCTGGATGCTCCTTTTAACCACATCAGACCAACACATATTTTTTTACATCATCCGCAAAATATTTTGTATGATCTCTTATACACTATTTTAGGCCCATCTTATACATGGAGTGTACAAAACATTATGAACATCTTCCTAATTGAGTTGCACCCCCTTTTGCCCTGAGATATATGTGCATGCAAAGAGCAAACAACAAGCTGCACAAGAACTCACTACTGTAATGGTCCAGGTTACAAAGTGGCTCAGTGACTCGTGTTTGCATCTCAATGTGAAAAAAACTGTTTGCATGTTCTTCACAAAGAGGGCAACAGATGCTACTGAGCCAGATGTCTATGTGTCAGGGGAGAAGCTCCAGGTGGTATCCGATTTTAAGTACCTTGGCATCATACTTGATTCCAACCTCTCTTTTAAAAAGCATGTGAAAAAGGTCATTCAAATAACTAAATTCAACCTAGATAATTTCCGATTTATACGAAATTGTTTGACTACAGAGGTAGCAAAACTGTACTTCAAATCTATGATACTCCCCCACTTAACATACTGCTTGACTAGTTGGGCCCAAGCTTGCTGTACAACATTAAAACCTATTCAGTCCGTCTACAAACAGGCTCTCAAAGTGCTTGATAGGAAGCCCAATAACCATCATCATTGTCACATCCTTAGAAAGCATGAGCTCTTGAGTTCGGAAAATCTTGTGCAATACACCGACGCATGTCTTGTATTCAAGATCCTTAATGGCCTGGCTCCCCCTCCACTCAATATTTTTGTTAAACAGAAAACCCAGACATATGGCAGCAGATCCACAAGGTCTGCCATGAGAGGTGACTGTATAGTTCCCCTAAGGAAAAGCACCTTTAGTAAATCTGCATTCTCTGTGAGAGCTTCCCATGTCTGGAATACACTGCCATCAGACACACATAACTGCACCACATATCACACTTTCACAAAATGCTTGAAGACATGGCTAAAGGTCAATCAGATTTGTGAACATGGTCCCTAGCTGTGTGTTGCCGCTTTCCATGTTGTCTGCTGTCTGTAGCTTGTGAGGTGTGGAAACACTTTGTTGCTTTTATGAATTTTGTCTTGCTGCTTTTTGTTCTATGTTGCTCTGTCTGTATGCTATGTCTTGCTTGTCCTATGTTGCTATGTCTTGCTTGTTCTATGTTGCTATTGTCTATATTGTAATTGTTTTTAATAACCTGCCCAGGGACTGCAGTTGAAAATTAGCCGGCTGGCTAAAACCGGCACTTTTACTGAAACGTTGATTAATGTGCACTGTCCCTGTAAAAATAAAGGAAAAACTAAACTAAATAAACTAAACAGCCTTAATTCGTCGGGGCATTGTCAGTAGGATTCCAAAATATTGTTCTTAACTCTTATTTTTCTTAAAACTGCATTGTTGGTTAAGGGCTTTTAAGTAAGCATTTCACGATAAGGTCTGCTGTTGTATTCGGTGCATGTGATTTTTATTTATTTTTAAATGTGATTTATAAGGCCCTCAGCCCTCTTGACATTCTAATTTTCTTCGTTATGGAGAAGCTCTCTAAGCACTCCTCAGCATGACTTGAATCCGTTTTCCTGCTTAACTGTTCGCAGGTCACCCGCGTAGCACAGGATTACAGCCTCTCGTCCAGTGTTGAGTAGTTTTACTGAAAGGAAGTGTGCTTCTTCTCAGTCTCCGGTCTAAACTAGCGTCATACAGATATATTCTGTACCCAACTAGCCCACCTCTGCGCTACGTGCTTTGTACTGCTTTCTCACTAGAGAACAAGGATACTTTTGAGACTAAGTTAGCCTACGCCACATGCTTTGTCTTCACTAACAGGGTGCTAGCAATAGCTTTCACTAACAGGGTACTAGCAATAGCTTTCACTAACAGTGTGCTAGCAATAGCTTTCACTAACAGGGTGCTAGCAATAGCTTTCACTAACAGTGTGCTAGCAATAGCTTTCACTAACAGTGTGCTAGCAATAGCTTTCACTAACATGGTGCTAGCAATAGCTTTCACTAACAAGGTACTAGCAATAGCTTTCACTAACAGTGTGCTAGCAATAGCTTTCACTAACAGGGTGCTAGCAATAGCTTTCACTAACAGTGTGCTAGCAATAGCTTTCACTAACAGGGTGCTAGCAATAGCTTTCACTAACAGTGTGCTAGCAATAGCTTTCACTAACAGTGAGCTAGCAATAGCTTTCACTAACAGTGTGCTAGCAATAGCTTTCACTAACAGGGTACTAGCAATAGCTTTCACTAACAGGGTGCTAGCAATAGCTTTCACTAACAGGGTACTAGCAATAGCTTTCACTAACAGGGTACTAGCAATAGCTTTCACTAACAGTGTGCTAGCAACAGCTAGTCTATTAGCCCATGGGGTTAACACTGCCTAGCTAACGCCAGGACTAGCTACAAAGCTACCGTCGGCCAGCACACATAGCTCATTCTGTTATCTCTGCCCTTGGTAATATTACTTCTCCCCTCGTTTAGCTTAAAAGCGCCCTCAATGGCTAGGCTGTTATGGTCATGTGGGATTTTTTTGCGGTGCTCTGGCTTAAAAAGTGCTAACTACAGCTAGGCGTTCAGCCCAATAGGCTGTTACTAGCTAACTACGCTGTGCAGACTTCACGGTCAGGCTTGACAGATCCATCTCTCCCGGAGTTCAGGCTACTGCTTTCCCCTTTACTGGGTGGCCTAAGCCAATCAAATTCCTGGAATTACCATATTCTCCAGTCGAAGCTCGATCCACACGCCGAGCCCTAACACTGCTATTTCCCCTCCACCGTGGAAGAGAACAGGCAGACTGTTTGCCCACACTGCAAGACGGACGCATATAACCATATATTTTTTTCAAGAATTGTCTTTTTTATTTTGAGAATTCAAAATTCGTTGGGAGTATAGTTCAGCCCAGTGTAATTCAAATTACAAAATACTCAGAAGTATTTCAAATACAGAAATACTGCCCATCTCTCCTTGAAGTCACCCTGCAAGCGAGTTTGTCACACTAACGAATTGACAGTTTTTTTGCTGGCTGCAACACAGACATTTAGAAAAGTAACTGTTGAACGCATGCATCTGTAGTGTAGGATTGTTACTATCTATTCTCAGAGAAATACTGCCGCTTTTGAAATATAATGGTTTAAACAATTACATTTCTGAAACCCTGTCAAATTCAATCTCAATTTCACAAATGATGAATACTGTCTCTGCCCTAGGCAATGTTATTGCCACTAGGTGTCATGGTAACACTGTATTGCATTCTTATGTTCATGCTTCTTTGACCTCAACCAGCTGTCTGCATTCACCAAGATGTATCAGCTATCACCTGGGTCATTCAGACAGTCTGTGTACAGTAGTAGGCCTTTTCACAGTTCTCAGAAATGTAGATCAGGGACAGAAGTTATGGCATGCCATATTCTTTATCGTAAAAGATAGTTTTGCTTATAGGCCTTATTATTTGACCTACGTTCTAAATATAGATCATCCCTGTTTTATAGTTAACCAGACTAGGTCTCATCTATGGTGTGTGCTAGAGAAGGTTAATTACAGGGGTTAAACTGATATACCACGGCTGTCAGACAATCTTTATCAGGGCTCGGACCACCCAATTTATGAATATAGATCGTCCCTGTTTTATACTTAGGTTATTACAGTGGTGTTTGTAGTTAATAAACCTTTTAAAACCAGTAGAAGCAGGCCATTTATTCCCTTAAACTCCCTTAAACTGCTTGATTACACTAATTGTGCAATCTCTACAGCATTACTGTGAATACCTGTGAACTCCACATTCCAGTAAGATTGTGATGGCCGGTTCCCCTCTTTCCACTGGGATTCTCTGCCTCTAACCCTGTTACGGGGGCTGAGTCACTGGCTTGCTGGGGCTCTCTCGTGCCGTCCCTGGGGGGGGTGCGTCACCTGGGTGGGTTGATTCACTGTTGTGGTCGGCCTGTCTGGGTCCCCCCTTGGGTTGTACCGTGTCGGAGATCTTTGTGGGCTATACTCGGCCTTGTCTCAGGATGGTAAGTTGGTGGTTGAAGATTTCCCTCTAGTGGTGTGGGGGCTGTGCTTTGGCAAAGTGGGTGGGGTTATATCCTTCCTGTTTGGCCCTGTCCGGGGTGTCCTCGGATGGGGCCACAGTGTCTCCTGACCCCTCCTGTCTCAGCCTCCAGTATTTATGCTGCAGTAGTTTATGTGTCGGGGGGCTAGGGTCAGTTTGTTTATCTGGAGTACTTCTCCTGTCCTATTCAGGTGTCCTGTGTGAATCTAAGTGTGCGTTCTCTAATTCTCTCCTTCTCTCTTTCTTTCTCTCTCTCGGAGGACCTGAGCCCTAGGACCATGCCCCAGGACTACCTGACATGATGACTCCTTGCTGTCCCCAGTCCACCTGGCCATGCTGCTGCTCCAGTTTCAACTGGCCTGGGCCCTAGGACCATGTCCCAGGACTACCTGACATGAGGACTCCTTGCTGTCCCCAGTCCACCTGGCCATGCTCCTGCTCCAGTTTCAACTGTTCTGCCTTACTATTATTCAACCATGCTGGTCATTTATGAACATTTGAACATCTTGGCCACGTTCTGTTATAATCTCCACCCGGCACAGCCAGAAGAGGACTGGCCACCCCACATATGCTCTCTCTAATTCTCTCTTTCTTTCTCTCTCTCGGAGGACCTGAGCCCTAGGACCGTGCCCCAGGACTACCTGACATGATGGCTTCTTGCTGTCCCCAGTCCACCTGACTGTGCTGCTGCTCCAGTTTCAACTGTTCTGCCTTATTATTATTTGACCATGCTGGTCATTTATGAACATTTGAACATCTTGGTCATGTTCTGTTATAATCTCTACCCGGCACAGCCAAAAGAGGACTGGCCACCCCACATAGCCCGGTTCCTCTCTAGGTTTCTTCCTAGGTTTTGGCCTTTCTAGGGAGTTTTTCCTAGCCACCGTGCTTTTACACCTGCATTGTTTGCTGTTTGGGGTTTTAGGCTGGGTTTCTGTACAGCACTTTGAGATATCAGCTGATGTACGAAGGGCTATATAAATACATTTGATTTGATTTGATTTGATTCATCCTAAGTATCTCTACACTTCCAAAGGATACCATCTAAGCTTTTGGTTACACTTCCCTTAAAAACCCTGTTCATAACAGATCATATAAATGTGCTTATATTGCATGATAATTTCAAGACAGCTCAAACATATCAGGGACCAGGCATCCTCTGAATGTGTCCTGGAAGGGAAGCCAGAGGGCACAGCTGGCTTGGTGCTTCCAGTAAAGGCTGGCAGCAGGGTGTGCCCACATTGTAGTCAGTCACCCCCTCCCTGCCCCTGTCTCTGACCCCTCTCCTGGCTAGCTTCCCCCTCCGTTGTTGCAGGCAGGCCAGGGAGGCCAGGCACTACTACTACTGCTGCTAGCCTGCTACTGTTTTTCCAAACATTCATTTCCAACCTCTGCTGTTATCTTTGGCTAAGAATGTGTTAATGGTCACGTCACCCCCACGTAGCAGATGCCGCATGTCCTTCAGAACCTACTATGTGATCACACTTCAGTGTAATGCACTGATGTCCTGATGCCAAGTTAGGATCATCACAGAGTGTTTTGTGGTAGTGTGGTGTGTCCTTTGTCGTCATCTCAAGTTCAGGGCCTGTATTAATAAAGCGTCTCAGAGTAGCTGGGCTGATCTAGGATCAGGTCCCCCCCCGTCCATATAATCTTATTCATTATGCTCTAATTAATAGGCAAAAGTGATCACACTCTGAGACGCTTTGTGAATGACCAGATCCCAGGAGTCCTTACAGTTCTCCTGTAAAAGCTGTACCAAAAGCAGTTCTACCTCTGAAGCGGTATTATATTTCCCAGTGTTTAGCGTCACTTGACTTTATAGACTTAATGACCCTTCTGAACTTTCCCTCCACTCTGTTGCTCTGAAATGGCTCTTTGTTTTGCTCTGTCTGATGTTTTGTTCACAGAGATGTTAGAAGGGACAAGAGGAGAGTCAGCTGACTACATGTCTCTCTACATGTCTCTCTCTTCTCCCTCTCGTTCTTTCTCTCTTTCTCTTCACATACTTTTTATTGTCACTGTATATAGTATAATATACCTTCTGTCTCTTTCTCTTCACATACTTGTTATTGTCACTGTATATAGTATAATATACCTTCTGTCTCTTTCTCTTCACATACTTGTTATTGTCACTGTATATAGTATAATATACCTTCTGTCTCTTTCTCTTCACATACTTTTTATTGTTACTGTATATAGTATAATATACCTTCTGTCTTTCTGTCTCTTTCTCTTCACATACTTGTTATTGTCACTTTATATAGTATAATATACCTTCTGTCTTTCTGTCTCTTTCTCTTCACATACTTGTTATTGTCACTGTATATAGTATAATATACCTTCTGTCTTTCTGTCTCTTTCTCTTCACATACTTGTTATTGTCACTTTATATAGTATAATATACCTTCTGTCTTTCTGTCTCTTTCTCTTCACATACTTGTTATTGTCACTTTATATAGTATAATATACCTTGTGTCTTTCTGTCTCTTTCTCTTCACATACTTGTTATTGTCACTGTATATAGTATAATATACCTTCTGTCGCTTTCTCTTTCTCTTTTTTTCCACTGTTACAACAATCTGAATTTCCTGGTTGCCTTTTCCTGATCAACTAGGTGATTCCATTCAGTCCAGTCAGGTTTTTCTCTACACAAAGAGGAGTCCGGTGTGAGATTAAAGGAGCACTGTGTGTGTGTGTGTGTGTGTGTGTGTGTGTGTGTGTGTGTGTGTGTGTGTGTGTGTGTGTGTGTGTGTGTGTGTGTGTGTGTGTGTGTGTGTGTGTGTGTGTGTGTGTGTGTGTGTGTGTGTGTGTGTGTGTGTGTGTGTGTGTGTGTGTGTGTGTGTGTGTGTGTGTGTGTGTGTGTGTGTGTACAGTACAGTACATGTATGTTTCTTTACGTCTCTCTCTTCTCCCTCTAGTTCTTTCTCTATATAAAGGCAGAGGGGAGGAGGCATCTCTGTCATTATTTGGTCCTGTTGGAATACTCATAAAACGTTTCCTTCCTTCCTCTCTTCCTTTAAGTTATTGCTGATCTGACATGGAGAATCTGGTGAAGCAAGATTTCCATTGCATTGCATTCACTAAATATGTCATGTCAGACCAAGGAAGCGAGGAAGGGAAGGCACTTGAAATGAAATGCATCCTGGGAGGGATATCACTACTCCACCCATCCATCCCACTTCAGTCCTGTGGGGCTCTAAACCTCAATGTAAGATCTCGGTCGTATTTATTAGGCACCAAACGGAACAGACTGAAACAGGGAGGCACTATCAAACAGACATGCTAATATTTCAGTTTCCATTGCTAAACATTTTGCTATGGTGTAACCTAATGAACAGGAATCAGCTCTGTGCCCCCAGAGAGATGGGAACTAAAGTTAAGCCATGCAGGGTGGGAAGAGCCAAACAGCCATGAGCTCATTGTTGCTGTTCCTGCCAGCGCTGAGCTGAGGGGGTGGGGTGGGGCAGACTTTACACTGAGGCTCCGTACCCCGGAGCCAAGCCAAGTGTTACGGTAAACAGAGGCTCTGCACTGTAATGTTATTAAACACAGAGTTGGTCCAACCTCTTTGGGTTTTCACACCCTAGTCCCGTCGCTCTCTGTCTGTCTGTCTGTCTGTCTGTCTGTCTGTCTGTCTGTCTGTCTGTCTGTCTGTCTGTCTGTCTGTCTGTCTGTCTGTCTGTCTGTCTGTCTGTCTGTCTGTCTGTCTGTAGGTCTGTCTGTAGGTCTGTCTGTCTGTCTGTCCGCCCGTCTCTCTCTCTCTCTCTCTCTCTCTCTCTCTCTCTCTCTCTCTCTCTCTCTCTCTCTCTCTCTCTCTCTCCATTTTTGCAGTAGAGGGTAGTTTCCACAGACTGGGAAACGGATGTATTGGGGAGAGGTGAGACAGCTGACTGTTTGGTCCGATGTGTAGGAGGAGAAAGTGTAATGGAGATTAATTAAGGGAGAGTGATGGAGAAGAGGGGACAGAGGAATGGAACAGACATACCATTGATATTATTTCCATTACTGACTGGAGAGTTGTTGTCATGTTTGTCATTTATTATCTTGTCTTGTCCCTGTGCTTCCCATTCTATTCGTTTCCCTCTGCTGGTCTTATTTGGTTCTTTCCCTCCTTCTAGCCCTCTCTCTCCCCCTCCCTCTCTCACTCTCTCGCTCTCTCTTCTCTCTATCGTTCCGTTCCTGCTCCCAGCTGTTCCTATTCCCCTAATCATCATTTAATCTTCCCACACCTGTTCCCGATCCTTTCCCCTGATTAGAGTCCCTATTTATTCCTTTGTGATCCGTTCCTGTGCCGTCGGTTCCTTGTTTTGTATTCCATGCTGTGATTGCGTTTCGCCCTGTCCTGTCGTGTTTTTTGCCGTGATTGTGTATCACCCTGTCCTGTCGTGTTTTGTGCCTTCTTCAGACGCTGCGTGTGAGCAGGTGTCTCAATCGACTACGGCCTGCGCCTACCCGAAGCGACCTGCAGTCTGTGGCCGCTTCTCCAGTTGTTTTCCCCTCTACAAATCTAGAGGATTTCAGTTATTCCGTTTTGAACATTAATAAACTCTGTTTCTGTTAAGTCGCGTTTGGGTCCTCTTTCACCTGCATGACAGAAGGAACCGACCAAAGAATGGACCCAGCGACTTCAGACGCTCGTTACACTGCCGTCGAGATCCAAGGAGCCATGCTCGGCAGACACGAGCAGGAATTGTCCGCTGCTCGCCAGGCCGTGGAAAACCTGGCTGCTCAGGTTTCCGACCTCTCTGGACAGTTCCAGAGTCTACGTCTCGTGCCACCTGTTACTTCCTGGCCTGCCGAGCCTCCAGAACCTAGGGTTAATAACCCACCTTGCTACTCCGGGCAGCCCACTGAGTGCCGCTCCTTTCTCACGCAGTGTGAGATTGTGTTCTCTCTCCAACCCAACACATACTCTAGAGAGAGAGCTCGGGTTGCTTACGTCATTTCACTCCTCACTGGCCGGGCTCGAGAATGGGGCACAGCTATCTGGGAGGCAAGGGCTGTTTGCTCTAACGATTTCCAGAACTTTAAAGAGGAGATGATTCGGGTTTTTGACCGTTCAGTTTTTGGTGGGGAGGCTTCTAGGGCCCTGGCTTCCTTATGCCAAGGTGAACGGTCCATAACGGATTATTCCATTGAGTTTCGCACTCTTGCTGCCTCTAGTGAGTGGAACGAGCCGGCGCTGCTCGCTCGTTTTCTGGAGGGACTCCACGCAGTGGTTAAGGATGAGATTCTCTCCCGGGAGGTTCCTTCAGATGTGGACTCTTTGATTGCTCTCGCCATCCGCATAGAACGACGGGTAGATCTTCGTCACCGGGCTCGTGGAAGAGAGCTCGCATCAACGGTGTTTCCCTGCTCCGCATCGCAACCATCTCCCTCCTCTGGCTTTGAGACTGAGCCCATGCAGCTGGGAGGGATTCGCATCTCGACTAAGGAGAGGGAACGGAGGATCACCAACCGCCTGTGCCTCTATTGCGGAGTTGCTGGACATTTTGTTAATTCATGTCCAGTAAGAGGCCAGAGCCCATCAGTAAGCGGAGGGCTACTGGTGAGCGCTACTACTCAGGTCCCTTCATCTAGATCTTGTACTACTATGTCGGTCCATCTACGCTGGACCGGTTCGGGTGCTACATGCAGTGCCTTGATTGACTCTGGGGCTGAGGGTTGTTTCATGGACGAAGCATGGGTTCGGAAACATAACATTCCTTTCAGACCGTTAGACAAGCCTACGCCCATGTTTGCCTTAGATGGTAGTCATCTTCCCAGTATCAAATTTGAGACACTACCTTTAACTCTCACAGTATCTGGTAACCACAGTGAGACTATTTCTTTTTTGATTTTCCGTTCACCGTTTACACCTGTTGTTTTGGGTCATCCCTGGCTAGTATGTCATAATCCTTCTATTAATTGGTCTAGTAATTCTATCCTATCCTGGAACGTTTCTTGTCATGTGAAGTGTTTAATGTCTGCCATCCCTCCCGTTTCTTCTCTCCCTACTTCTCAGGAGGAACCTGGCGATTTGACAGGAGTGCCGGAGGAATATCATGATCTGCGCACGGTCTTCAGTCGGTCCCGAGCCAACTCCCTTCCTCCTCACCGGTCGTATGATTGTAGTATTGATCTCCTTCCAGGGACCACGCCTCCTCGAGGTAGACTATACTCTCTGTCGGCTCCCGAACGTAAGGCTCTCGAGGATTATTTGTCTGTGTCTCTTGACGCCGGTACCATAGTGCCTTCTTCTTCTCCGGCCGGGGCGGGGTTCTTTTTGTTAAGAAGAAGGACGGTACTCTGCGCCCCTGCGTGGATTATCGAGGGCTGAATGACATAACGGTTAAGAATCGTTATCCGCTTCCCTTATGTCATCAGCCTTCGAGATTCTGCAGGGAGCCAGGTGCTTTACTAAGTTGGACCTTCGTAACGCTTACCATCTCGTGCGCATCAGAGAGGGGGACGAGTGGAAAACGGCGTTTAACACTCCGTTAGGGCATTTTGAGTACCGGGTTCTGCCGTTCGGTCTCGCCAATGCGCCAGCTGTTTTTCAGGCATTAGTTAATGATGTTCTGAGAGACATGCTGAACATTTTTGTTTTTGTCTATCTTGACGATATCCTGATTTTTTTCTCCGTCACTCGAGATTCATGTTCAGCACGTTCGACGTGTTCTACAGCGCCTTTTAGAGAATTGTCTCTACGTAAAGGCTGAGAAGTGCTCTTTTCATGTCTCCTCCGTTACTTTTCTCGGTTCCGTTATTTCCGCTGAAGGCATTCAGATGGATTCCGCTAAGGTCCAAGCTGTCAGTGATTGGCCCGTTCCAAGGTCACGTGTCGAGTTGCAGCGCTTTTTAGGTTTCGCTAATTTCTATCGGCGTTTCATTCGTAATTTCGGTCAAGTTGCTGCCCCTCTCACAGCTCTTACTTCTGTCAAGACGTGTTTTAAGTGGTCCGGTTCCGCCCAGGGAGCTTTTGATCTTCTAAAAGAACGTTTTACGTCCGCTCCTATCCTCGTTACTCCTGACGTCACTAGACAATTCATTGTCGAGGTTGACGCTTCAGAGGTAGGCGTGGGAGCCATTCTATCCCAGCGCTTCCAGTCTGACGATAAGGTTCATCCGTGCGCTTATTTTTCTCATCGCCTGTCGCCATCTGAGCGCAACTATGATGTGGGTAACCGTGAACTGCTCGCCATCCGCTTAGCCCTAGGCGAATGGCGACAGTGGTTGGAGGGGGCGACCGTTCCTTTTGTCGTTTGGACAGACCATAAGAACCTTGAGTACATCCGTTCTGCCAAACGACTTAATGCCCGTCAAGCTCGTTGGGCGTTGTTTTTCGCTCGTTTCGAGTTTGTGATTTCTTACCGTCCGGGTAGCAAGAACACCAAGCCTGATGCCTTATCCCGTTTGTTTAGTTCTTCTGTGGCTTCTACTGATCCCGAGGGATTCTTCCTTATGGGCGTGTTGTCGGGTTGACAGTCTGGGGAATTGAAAGACAGGTTAAGCAAGCACTCACGCACACTGCGTCGCCGCGCGCTTGTCCTAGTAACCTCCTTTTCGTTCCTGTTTCCACTCGTCTGGCTGTTCTTCAGTGGGCTCACTCTGCCAAGTTAGCTGGTCATCCCGGTGTTCGAGGCACTCTTGCGTCTATTCGCCAGCGCTTTTGGTGGCCGACTCAGGAGCGTGACACGCGCCGTTTCGTGGCTGCGTGTTCAGACTGCGCGCAGAAGAAGTCTGGTAATTTTTTTCTGCTTCTGCTCCTGGTCTTGCTGGGTCTCAGTCTGTTCCCTGCCATCGCATCTCTCCTGTTCTTGTCCCTGCCCTTGCTGTGTCTCAGTCTGTCCCTAGTTCTCATTTTTTTTTTAGAGTAGTACCCTAGTTTCCCTTTTTATCGTTTTTCGTTACGGTCCTGAGGAGAGGAGTTGGGTTCTTTCTCGGGACGTGCTGGACCGTTTGATCTATGATTTCCTCCGTTGCCGCCAGTGTTCCTCCTCGAGAGCGCCAGGAGGCGCTCGGTGAGTGGGGGGGTACTGTCATGTTTGTCATTTATTATCTTGTCTTGTCCCTGTGCTTCCCATTCTATTCGTTTCCCTCTGCTGGTCTTATTTGGTTCTTTCCCTCCTTCTAGCCCTCTCTCTCCCCCTCCCTCTCTCACTCTCTCGCTCTCTCTTCTCTCTATCGTTCCGTTCCTGCTCCCAGCTGTTCCTATTCCCCTAATCATCATTTAATCTTCCCACACCTGTTCCCGATCCTTTCCCCTGATTAGAGTCCCTATTTATTCCTTTGTGATCCGTTCCTGTGCCGTCGGTTCCTTGTTTTGTATTCCATGCTGTGATTGCGTTTCGCCCTGTCCTGTCGTGTTTTTTTGCCGTGATTGTGTATCACCCTGTCCTGTCGTGTTTTGTGCCTTCTTCAGACGCTGCGTGTGAGCAGGTGTCTCAATCGACTACGGCCTGCGCCTACCCGAAGCGACCTGCAGTCTGTGGCCGCTTCTCCAGTTGTTTTCCCCTCTACAAATCTAGAGGATTTCAGTTATTCCGTTTTGAACATTAATAAACTCTGTTTCTGTTAAGTCGCGTTTGGGTCCTCTTTCACCTGCATGACAGTTGTGAGGTTATTAGCAGTGTGCTCCGTCACTGATATACTATATACAGTGGCAAGAAAAAGTGAACCCTTTGGAAATGCATAATTGGTCATAAACGTTTTGTCAAAGTCACAAAAATAGACAAACATAGTGTGCTTAAACTAATAACACACACATTATTGTATTTTTCTTATCTAAATTGACTACATAATTTAAACATTCACAGTGTAGGTTGGAAAAAGTATGTGAACCCCTAGGCTAGTGACTTCTCCAAAAGCTAATTGGAGTCAGGAGTCAGCTAACCTGGAGTCCAATCAATGAGACGATATTGGAGATGTTGGTTAGAGCTGCCCAGCCCTATAAAAAACACTCGCAAAATTTGAGTTTGTTTTCACAAGAATCATTGTCTGATGTGAACCATGCCTCGAACAAAAGAGAATTGTTGACTTGCATAAAGCTGGAAAGGGTTACAAAAGTATCTCTAAAAGCCTTGATGCTCGTCAGTCCACGGTAAAATAAATAGTCTATAAATGGAGAAAGTTCAGCACATATCCTGGTATACAGAGGGACTCTCAGGGACATGAAGAGAACCGTTAGGCCTATGCTCTCTCTCTCTCTCTCTCTCTCTCTCTCTCTCTCTCTCTCTCTCTCTCTCTCTCTCATTCTCTCTCTCATTCTCTCTCTCCTTCACTCTCCTTCGCTCTTTCTCTTTATTTACTCCTACTCCCCTTCTCCATCCTCTCTTTCTTTCTTTCTCTCTAATTCTGTCTTTCCTGTCTTGCACCCGCTCATTCCTCTCAATATTTTATTCCTATCGCTCCTCTTTTATCATCCCCCCTAACTTCTCTCATCCACTCTCCCTCCCTCAATTCTCATCCACTCTCCCTCTCTCTCCCTCACTTCTCATCCACTCTCCCTCTCTCTCACTTCTCATCCACTCTCCCTCTCTCTCCCACTCGCCTTCTTTCTCTCTATTTAGTTATTCTACTCTCCTTCTCCATCCTCTCTCTCTCTCACACTCTCTCTCTCCACTAGATTACTTGTAGTTTTTCATTTTGTCTGTCTGTAATTTTTTTTGTAATGACTTGGTGCTGCCTATTTTGTCCAGGGCACTCTTGAAAAATATATTTTAATCTCAATGAGTCCTTCCTGGTTAAATATAGGTTCAATTAAAAATTCAATTAAAAATCTCTCTCTCTCCTGTTTTGCACCCCCTCCTCTCATTATTTTATACCTGTCTCCTATTTTATCATTCACCCTCAATTCTCTCATTCACTCTCCCAGGAATTTCATGAATGTCTTCTACATACAGTCCTGACATTTTGTGGGTTTAGCAAGTGCAAAGTGGACCATAAACAAAGTGTGTAAATGACCTTGTTCAACCAGTATGACGCGCGTTTCACAGCCTGACAGACTCATTTGCATTCTTTGCAGACTGAGGGTTACTCTCCTGTTTCAGTGTTACAGTATTAGAGTGTTCCAGTGTTGTTGTGTTAAAGTGTTACAGTGTTAAAGTGGCACAATGTTGCTGTGTTAGTGTTGCACTGTTAAGTTGTTATAGTGTTACAAGTCTAAAAAAATCACATTAATTCTCACTAACAGTGCATTCGGAAAGTATTCAGAACCCTTCCATATATCCCATAATAACAAAGCGAAAACAGGTTTTTAGACATTTTTGCTAATGTATTAAAAATAACAAACATAAATATCTTAGTTAAATAAGTATTCAGACCCTTTGCTATGAGACTCAAAATTGAGCTCAGGTGCATCCTGTTTCCATTGATCATCCTCGAGATGTTTCTACAACTTGATTGAAGTTCACCTCTGATAAATTCTATTGATTGGACATGATTTGGAAAGGCACACACCTGTCTATAAGGTCCCACAGTTGACAATGCATATATATTTTATTTTACCCCCCTTTCTCTCCCCAATTTCGTATGGTATCCAATTGTTAGTAGGTACTATCTTGTCTCATCGCTACAACTCCCATACGGGCTCGGGAGAGACAAAGGTCGATAGTCATGCATCCGCCGAAACACAACCCTACCAAGCCACATTACTTCTTAACACAGCGCACATCCAACCTGGAAGCCAGCCGCACCAATGTGTCGAAGGAAACACCGTACACCTGGCGACCTTGGTTAGCGTGCACTGCGCCCGGCCCGCCACAAGAGTCGCTGGTGCGCGATGAGACAAGGATATCCCTACCGGCCAAATCCTCCCTAACCCAGACGACGCTAGGCCAATTGTGCATCGCCCCACGGACCCCCCAATCGCTGCCGGCTGCGACAGAGCCTGGGCGCAAACCCAGAGTCTCTGGTGGCACAGCTAGCGCTGCGATGCAGTGCCCTAGACCACTGAGCCACCCTGGAGGCCCCGACAATGCATATTAGAGCATAAACCAAGCCATGACGTCGAAGGAATTGTCCGTAGAGCTCTGAGGATTGTATCAAGGCACAGATCTGGGGAAGGGTACCAAAACAGGATTAAAGGTCCCCAAGCACACAGTGGCCTCCATCATTCTTAAATGGACTCTTCCTAGAGCTGGACACCTGGCCAAACTGAGCATACGGATGAGAAGGGCCTTGGTCAGGGAGGTGACCAAGAATCCAATGGTCATTCTGACAGAGCTCCGGAGAACCTCTGTGGAGATGGGAGAACCTTCCAAAAGGATGACCATCTCTGCAACACTCCACCAATCAGGCCTTTATGATAGTAGCCAGATGGAAGCCACTCCTCAGTAAAAGGAACATGACAGTCCACAAGGAGTTTGTCAAAAGGCACCTAAAGGACTCAGACTATGAGAAACAAGATTCTCTGGTCTGATGAAAACAAGATTAAACTCTTTGGTCTGAATGCTGTGTCACATCTGGAGGAAATCTGGCGACATCCCTATGGTGAAGACATGGTGGTGGCAGCATCATGCTGTGGGGATGTGTTTCAGCTACAGGGACTGGGAGACTAGTCAGGATCGAGTATAAGATGAACGGAGCAAAGTACAGAGAGATCCTTGATGAAACCTGCTCCAGAGCGCTCAGGACCTCAGACTGGGACGAAGGTTTACCTTCCAAGAGGACAATGACCTAAGCACACAGCCAAGACAACGCAGGAGTGGCTTCGGAACAAGTCTATGAATGTCCTTGAGGGGCCCAGCAAAAGCCTGGACTTAAACTGAATCGAACATATCTGAAGAGACCTGAAAATGCTTCTGCAGCGACGCTCCCCATCCAACCTGACTGAGCTAGTGAGGATCTGCAGAGAAGAATCGGAGCAACTCCCCAAATACAGGTGTGCCATGTTTATAGCGTCATATCCAAGACTCGAGGCTGTAATCCCTACCAAAGGTGTTTCAACAAAGTACTGAGTAAAGGGTCTGAATACCTAAGTAAAAAAAATTCAGTTGTTTTTTCATACTTTTGCAAAAAAATCAAAACCCTGTTTTTGCAAAGAAAGTAAATATCAAAGCCCCCCTCCTATCTTACCTGCCTAACCACTACTTACCTAACCTACCCTCTCCTATCTTACCTGCCTAACCACTACTTACCTAATTTAGCACCACTGGGTGCCCTAAACCAAAATACAGGGGGTGGTCCGCCCAGGTCTTACCTAGTGTGCCTATACAGTGAATATACTATGGGTACACAAACACACACGCACACAGTGTGGATTATAATTCATGGGCATTTTGGTAGTGGTTGATACATTTTTCGTCTGACACTTAAAAGCTGAAATTACAAACTTCAGAAGCCTTTTTAATTCAACCTTCAATCTTACATTACAAGTTTTTAATTTCCTGCATTTCAAGGAAGTTGTCCTGCAACAGGGTGATCACATTAATATTCTACATCTGTAGCACCACTCCTCTTATCACAGGAAGATTCACACTTGACTATCTCTCCTCTGTGTCTCTTCTCAGAAAGACAAGCAGCTGGAACCTAAACCCAATGTTTGCGCAGCTCAAGCAAATTAACTTCACAGGAATTAATAGGCCTAGCACTTCGTGGTAATGCTATATCACTGGCAAACGTTACCGTTAAAAGATAGAGATGGAAAGTGGTGAATAGAATGATGACAGGCTCTATTCTCAGAAGCCAGATGAAAAAAAAAGGAGAATGTCAACTGCCTGACTTCAACCTCCCATCACAGGAGGTGGTAATGGCTGGAGTGGAATCAGTGGTTTCCAGGTGTCTAATGCCATTCCAGCCATTATTATGAGTCATCCTCCCCTCAGCAGCCTCCACTGATCTCCATTGTATATGCCAACATAGCTCTAGCATGCTGTTATTACAACTCATAATGCTGCAGGACTGCAGCAGCCAGCTTAGACCCGCTGTTACTCGTCTACCTCTGTCGTTTCCACACACGTGGTGTTGATGGATGTGGTACTGCATGTGTTTATACTGCCCTCTAATGACGGTCTCTTCTGTCCCCTGTGGTGTTTGATGCTACTACTTCGTTGTTTACACTCCTCCTCCCAGACAGAGATATAATGGAACCAAACACTGCCAATCTATTGCTCTGTTTCAATTTCCACACTAGAATACTAATGCAGCTTTAAGCTGAGAATGTACACAGCATCAAATGAACCTTACTATACTGAGTAAAAATATAGACATCAAATGAACCTTACTATTGTCAGGTTCTTTCAAAATCGAACCCAGAAGCAGACCAGGACAAGGAGAGTAGGAAGAAGGTGAGTATTTATTTACAAGTGAATGTGAATGGGTAGATATATCCAGGTGGCGTAGCGGGCAGCAGCGGTGAGTTGATGGGAGTAAATAGGTGGATCCTCTGACGACCAGGCGGGCTTGGGGTAAATGATCCGGGTGAGTAACTGAAGACAGAACAAACGGAGGTAAGTTTAAGGCAAGCAATACGTACAAAACAACAAAACCAATTCTATCCAACTTGAGGCTGATACTATGGCACAACATACTGTTCATGGCTAACGATCCGGCAGGGAATGGATGTCAGGTCCAGGCTTATGAAGAGGAGAGATGATGATCAGGACCAGGTGTGCAGATAGCTGATGGGATACAGGTGCGGGTAATCAGAACTCCCAACTGGCCACATTGCCCGGCAACCAGACAGGGTGCGTTCCAGGACGCCGGAAAAAACACTCCAGGACAGAACACAGGCAAAAAACAGAATCAGGAAACGGGATTCGTGACAACTATACTGAGTAAAAATATAAACATCAAATGAACCTTACTATACTGAGTAAAAATATAAACATCAAATGAACCTTACTATACTCAGTAAAAATATAAACATCAAATGAACCTTACTATACTCAGTAAAAATATAAACATCAAATGAACCTTACTATACTGAGTAAAAATATAAACATCAAATGAACCTTACTATACTGAGTAAAAATATAAACATCAAATGAACCTTACTATACTGAGTAAAAATATAAACATCAAATGAACCTTACTATACTGAGTAAAAATATAAACATCAAATGAACCTTACTATACTGAGTAAAAATATAAACATCAAATGAACCTTACTATACTGAGTAAAAATATGAATGCAGCACGCAACCATTTCAAAGAGCAGTCTATTGAAATAAATGAATTATGCCTATAGATTTCATAAGACTGGGAATACAAACACAGTATGTATCTGTTGGTCACAGATACCCCCCCCATGTAGGGGCATGGATCAGAAAACCAGTCAGTATCTGATGTGATGATCATAATCTAATGATCATAATCTTTTCCTCAAAGAAGTTCATGAATTTATCAATGCTGAAGTGAAAGCCATCCTCTCTTGGAGAATGTTGCTTTTTAGTTAGTTTTGCGACAGTATCAAAAATAAATTTAGGATTGTTCTTATTTTCCTCAATTAAGTTGGAAAAACAGGATGATCGAGTAGCAGTGAGGGCTCTTCGATACTGCACGGTACTGTCATTCCAAGCTAGTCGGAAGTCTTCCAGTTTGGTGTAGCAGCAGTAAGGGCTCTTCGATACGGCACGGTACTGTCATTCCAAGCTAGTCGGAAGTCTTCCAGTTTGGTGTAGCAGCAGTAAGGGCTCTTCGATACTGCACGGTACTGTCATTCCAAGCTAGTCGGAAGTCTTCCAGTTTGGTGTAGCAGCAGTAAGGGCTCTTCGATACTGCACGGTACTGTCATTCCAAGCTAGTCGGAAGTCTTCCAGTTTGGTGTAGCAGCAGTGACGGCTCTTCGATACGGCACGGTACTGTCTTTCCAAGCTAGTCGGAAGTCTTCCAGTTTGGTGTGGCGCCATTTCCGTTCCAATTTTCTGGTATTTTCTGTATACCAGGGAGCTAGTTTCTTATGACAAATGTTTTGGGTTTTTAGGGGTGCGACTGCATGTAGGGTATTGCGGAAGGTTAAATTGAGTTCCTCAGTTAGGTGGTTAACTGATTTTTGTACTGATTTTTTAAACTGATTTTTGATGTCCTTGGGTAGGCGGAGGGAGTCTGGAAGGGCATCTAGGAATCTTTGGACTGTCCGAGAATTTATAGCACGACCTTTGAAGATCCTTGGTTGGGGTCTGAGCAGATTATTTGTTGAGATTGCAAACGTAATAAAATGGTGGTCCGATAGTCCAGGATTATGAGCAAAAACATTGAGATCCACAACATTTATTCCACGGGACAAAACTATGTCCAGAGTATGACTGTGGCAGTGAGTAGGTCCAGAGACATGTTGGACAAAACCCACTGAGTCGATGATGGCTCCAAAAGTCTTTTGGATTGGGTATGTGGACTTTTCCATGTGAATATTAGAATATTATCTGCCATGACTACAAGGTCCGATAGGAATTCAGCGAATGGGGCACTCTGTTCACAACGATGACATCAGCAAACAGCTCGCCCACATGACGCCATACAAGTGGTCTGCGGCTGTAGTGAGGCAGCAGCTCTAGTGGACATTTCTGCAGTCAGCATGACAATTGCACACTCCCTCAAAACATGAGACATTTGTGCATTGTGTTGTGTGACAAACTGCACATTTTATAATGGCCTTTTATTGTCCCCAGCACAAGGTGCACCTGTGTAATGATCATGCTGTTTAATAAGCTTCTTGATATGTTAAGCCTGTCAGGTAGATGGATGACCTTGGCAAAGGAGAAATGCTCACTAACAGGGATGTAAAGAAATATGTGCACAACATTTGAAAGAAATAAGCTTTCTGTGCTTATGAAAAATGTCTGGGATCTTTTATTTCCATGACTGACCCAGCAGACTCGGACCAGCTCTGCAACACTGTCTCCTCACAAGGAGCCACCATTGGAAGACAAGAGGAGTTACTACATTACCTTATGGAAGGATTCCACACCTTGGTGGAACACCATGCCATCAGTGCAATGTTGGAACAATTCCGCTGACTATCTATTAGGCAGCAAGCCACAACAGAAACCTCCCAGACTGAATTCCAGAGAGCAGCCGTGGAGACGCACTGGAGGTCTGGAGCATAGAGCTGGCACAACGCGTCCTGGCTGGATACTTACTTTAGCCCGGCAAGTGCAGGGCACCCGAGTTCTCTCATAAATCATAGAGGACCTCCTTCGGCGCCCATGCAACTGTGCAGGGCTAGATTGTCCCCTGAGGAATGTTTACGCAGGCTGAGCTCTAAAAGCTGTCTGTAATGTGGAACTTCACGACATTACATATCTACCTGTCCAATAAAAATCCCAGGCTCATCAGTAGGTACGAGTACGCTGGTGGGTCATACAGTCAGTCTCCCATCTCCTATTACTCATACTCCTCCTCATGCTATCTTGTTGTGGAGTGACAGGTCTAAATTTCTCTTGGTGCTCTTGAACTCCTGGTGTCGGAGCTGGGTATCTCCACACAACTCCTCTCCGTTCCTCTGGACACCAGAGCATTGGACGGGTGCTCTGTTGGCAGGGTCAGATTCCTATCAACCTGCGAGTGTCAGGAAAACACAGTGAGACCATGCAGTTCCTGCTCACTGAATCTTCTCATGCACCCGTGGTTTTGCGATTGTCATGGCCCCAGAGGCACAACCCCCTGATCAACTGGGCTACGGGTTCAATCTTGGGTTGGAGCCTGTTCTGCAATTCGCATTGCCTCAAGGCGGCGCAGCTCAAACCTGGACGTTCTTAGGTAAAGCCACGGTTTTCTCTGCCGTTCCCGCAGAGTATCAGGACCTACGGGAGGTTTTCAATAAGGTCCACATTCCTCCGCATCAACCCTATGACTGAGACATTGACCAAGACCATAGAAGGGTATACTGAGGACACTGAAGGCAGGGATCATTCATCCTTCTTCCTCCCCTGAGCAAGAGGAAGAGGTCAACATACAGAGTGGACTGCCACCGAACCTCGGCTCCCGCTATCTTCTCGGGCAGAGAGTACGGCTGTCTACTCAGGATCTGCCCCATCGGGTGCTGAATCATCCTGAATCATGAGAATCATGGTGGGAGGGTGTATGTTTGTATCATGTGCCTTAGATATGCTGCTTTAAACGTCATGCTTAAATGAAAAATGATCCTTTCAAGTCATGTTGTGAACTTAACCAAGGTTATATGCCTGGACCTACAAGGACAGTTGAATCATTGTACCTGATAATTGTATCTGGATAATGTCTACTCAAAACTATTATCAGAGGAGGAATGTGTACATGTGTAATATTTGTATAATGATTGTGTTTTCTGGGGAGTTTAATTCCATGGATTCTGATGGAATAGAGATACTGCAGGTTTAACTGGCCTTTACACAGTGGCAGTAGTTCCAAACATGTCCCACCCCCTTTGACTTCCAGAGATAGAACTGATGTGAATGGATTCATTTTTCACTCCTCATGAGAATGAAGGCCTAGTTGAATCATCATTATTCCATAGAAATCAAGAAACAATGAATTTGTGTTCATGAGCAAAAGAGAAAGGGACCTTCTTACTTCAGTTAAACTTTCCCTTTATTTGTCCTCATATGGAACATAAAGTGACAATATAGTGAAAATGCCCATCTGTGCACTGATGAAATGAAAACTGTATTTTCCAGAATTAGGTGAAGACCTATCATTTCAGTGAAGACCTTTCTTGAGTCTTGTAAGCTGCCGATTTAGGGGGAAAGACTTAGGCTTCTCTGAACACTTCAAAGAATGTATTCTAGGCAGTCGTCTTGCAACAGCCCTTTTCCTGGAAACTGGCTGGAGTTGTTTGACAAACAGTTTACCTGAGTCAGATTTGCACATTGATAAGAGATGTATAGAGCTTCAAGTACCAGGGCTTTTCAAGTGAGGTTTCATTTTCGCAGAGCCCACAAGGAGGAGGTTTGGTTGTTTCACTTACGTTTGCCTGTGTGTGTGTGTGTGTGTGTGTGTGTGTGTGTGTGTGTGTGTGTGTGTGTGTGTGTGTGTGTGTGTGTGTGTGTGTGTGTGTGTGTGTGTGTGTGTGTGTGTGTGTGTGTGTGTGTGTGGGGTGGTGTGTGTGTGTGTGTGTGTGTGTGTGTGTGTGTGTGTGTGTGTGTGTGTGTGTGTGTGTGTGTGTGTGTGTGTGTGTGTGTGTGTGTGTGTCTGTGTGTGTGTACGTGTGTGTGTGTGTGTGTGTGTGTGTACGTGTGTGTGTGTGTGTGTGTGTGTGTGTGTGTGTGTGTGTGTGTGTGTGTGTGTGTGTGTGTGTGTGTGTGTGTGTGTGTGTGTGTGTGTGTGTGTGTGTGTGTGTCTGTGTGTGTGTGTGTGTGTGTGTGTGTGTGTGTGTGTGTGTGTGTGTGTGTGTGTGTACGTGTGTGCGTGCGTCTCTCTCCTTCTCTTTCTTGACAGATTATAAGGAGGTTTACATGTCTGCACTCTTCTTGCCCTCAGAGTCAGTGTTCTGGACGTTTATTTTGTATTTTTTACTCTGAGCCTGGTAAGTCTAAGTGGCTGAGCCTGCTGGACCAGAGGTACAGTAGATAGCATGTCCCCCAACTGACCTACTGTAGCCGGTCCACAATACAGACTGTCCACAATACAGACACACACACACACACACACACACACACACACACACACACACACACACACACACACACACACACACACACACACACACACACACACACACACACACACACACACACCACACACACACACACACACACACACACACACACACACACACACACACACACACACACACACACACACACACACACACAGCTTTCCAGCAAGCTGGTATCGTCTTACCCTCCCCACCAGAACTTCCATACAGTATAACAGTATAACGTCACTTTAAACACAATGTACAGTGTCCTATTTGTCAATACAATGTACACAGTGTCCTATTTGTCATTACAATGTACACAGAGTGTCCTATTTGTCATTACAATGTAAACCGTGTTCTGTGTCTTGATATACAGTATGTCATGTTGTGTCTCTACATGGGAAGGGATGTGGAGGTTATACAGTCTGGATCTGTAGGATGAGTTCCTGTGTGTTTTCCCCAAGAAGAAGAAGAAAACAGTAGACTAGAATACAGTAGAATGGAATACAGTGGAATAGAATACATTAGAATACATCAGAATAGAAAACAGTAGACTAGAATACAGTAGAATGG
>NW_025746240.1:105996-143789 GCF_021184085.1 Oncorhynchus gorbuscha | reverse complement strand
CTAGTAACACCTCTCACTAAACACTAAACACTAGTAACACCTCTCACTAAACACTAGTAACACCTCTCACTAAACACTAAACACTAGTAACACCTCTCACTAAACACTAGTAACACCTCTCACTAAACACTAAACACTAGTAACACCTCTCACTAAACACTAGTAACACCTCTCACTAAACACTAGTAACACCTCTCACTAAACACTAAACACTAGTAACACCTCTCACTAAACACTAAACACTAGTAACACCTCTCACTAAACACTAAACACTCTCACCTCTCACTAAACACTAGTAACACCTCTCACTAAACACTAGTAACACCTCTCACTAAACACTAGTAACACCTCTCACTAAACACTAGTAACACCTCTCACTAAACACTAAACACTAGTAACACCTCTCACTAAACTAGTAACACCTCTCAAAACACTAGTAACACCTCTCACTAAACTAGTAAAACACTAGTAACACCTCTCACTAAACACTAGTAACACCTCTCAAAACACTAGTAACACCTCTCACTAAACACTAGTAACACCTCTCACTAAACACTAAACACTAGTAACACCTCTCACTAAACACTAAACACTAGTAACACCTCTCACTAAACACTAGTAACACCTCTCACTAAACACTAGTAACACCTCTCACTAAACACTAGTAACACCTCTCACTAAACACTAACCACTAAACACCTCTCTCACTAAACACTAAACACTAGTAACACCTCTCACTAAACACTAGTAACACCTCTCACTAAACACTAAACACTAGTAACACCTCTCACTAAACACTAGTAACACCTCTCACTAAACACTAAACACCTCTCACTAAACACTAAACACTAGTAACACCTCTCACTAAACACTAGTAACACTCTCACCTCTAAACACTAAACACTAGTAACACCTCTCACTAAACACTAGTAACACTCTCACTAAACACTAAACACTAGTAACACCTCTCACTAAACACTAAACACTACTAAACACTAGTAACACCTCACTAAACACTAAACACTCTCAAAACACTAGTAACACCTCTCACTAAACACTAGTAACACCTCTCACTAAACACTAAACACTAGTAACACCTCTCTCACTAAACACTAGTAACACCTCTCACTAAACACTAAACACTAGTAACACCTCTCACTAAACACTAAACACTAGTAACACCTCTCACTAAACACTAAACACCTCTCAGTAAACACTAGTAACACCTCTCACTAAACACTAGTAACACCTCTCTCACTAAACACTAGTAACACCTCTCACTAAACTAAACTAGTAACACCTCTCACTAAACACTAAACACTAGTAACACCTCTCACTAAACACTAGTAACACACTAAACACTAAACACTAGTAACACCTCTCACTAAACACTAAACACTAGTAACACCTCTCACTAAACAAACACTAGTAACACCTCTCACTAAACACTAAACACTAGTAACACCTCTCACTAAACACTAAACACTAGTAACACCTCTCACTAAACACTAAACACTAGTAACACCTCTCACTAAACACTAGTAACACCTCTCACTAAACACTAAACACTAGTAACACCTCTCACTAAACACTAGTAACACCTCTAAACACTAAACACTAGTAACACCTCTCACTAAACACTAGTAACACCTCTCACTAAACACTAAACACTAGTAACACCTCTCACTAAACACTAAACACTAGTAACACCTCTCACTAAACACTAAACACTAGTAACACCTCTCACTAAACACTAAACACTAGTAACACCTCTAGTAACACCTCTCACTAAACACTAAACACTAACACCTCTCACTAAACACTAAACACTAGTAACACCTCTCACTAAACACTAGTAACACCTCTCACTAAACACTAGTAACACCTCTCACTAAACACTAGTAACACCTCTCACTAAACACTAGTAACACCTCTCACTAAACACTAGTAACACCTCTCACTAAACACTAGTAACACCTCTCACTAAACACTAAACACTAGTAACACCTCTCACTAAACACTAAACACTAGTAACACCTCTCACTAAACACTAAACACTAGTAACACCTCTCACTAAACACTAAACACTAGTAACACCTCTCACTAAACACTAGTAACACCTCTCACTAAACACTAGTAACACCTCTCACTAAACACTAGTAACACCTCTCACTAAACACTAGTAACACCTCTCACTAAACACTCTAACACCTCTCCAAACAACTAGCTGCCTCTCTCACTAACACTAGTAACACCTCTCACTCCAAAACACCTCTCACTAACCACTAGTAACACCTCTCTAAACACTAAAACTAGCTAACCTCCTCACTAAACACTAGTAACACCTAAACACTAGTAACACCTCTCACTCCAAGGAACTAGTAACACCTCTCACTAAACACTAGTAACACCTCTCAAAACACTAAACACTAGTAACACCTCTCAAACACTAGTAACACCTCCAAAACACTAGTAACACTCTCTCACTAAACACTAGTAACACCTCTCACTAAACACTAAACACTAGTAACACCTCTCACTAAACAAAACTAGCTAGTAACACTCTCTAAACACTAAACACTAGTAACACCTCTCACTAAACACTAGTAACTCTCCAAACACTAGTAACACCTCCTCACTAAACACTAGTAACACCTCTCACTAAACACTAGTAACACCTCTCACTAAAAACTAGTAACACCTCACTAAACACTAGTAACACCTCTCACTAAACTCTCCTCCTAAAACTAACTGCCTCCTCACTAAACACTAGTAACACCTCTCACCTCTCTCTCCAAAACTAGCTGCCTCCTCACTAAACACTAGTAACACCTCTCTCTCACTAAACACTAAACACTCACTAAACACTAGAACACCTAAACACTAAACTGCCTCCTCACTAAACACTAGTAACACCTCTCACTAAACACTCTCTCTCCAAGGAACTAGCTGCCTCCTCACTAACCACTAGTAACACCTCTCACCTCTCTCTCAAGGAACTAGCTAAACACTAGCACCTCCTCACTAAACACTAGTAACACCTCTCACTCTCTCTCCAAGGAACTAGCTGCCTCCTCACTAACCACTAGTAACACCTCTCACTAAACACTCTCTCCTAAACACTAGTAACACTCTCTCACTAAACACACTAGTAACACCTCTCACTAAACACTAGTAACACCTCTCACTAAACACTAGTAACACTAAACACTAGTAACACCTCCTCACTAACCACTAGTAACACCTCTCACTAAACACTAGTAACACCTCTCACTAAACACTAGTAACACCTCTCACTAAAACTAGCTGCCTCCTCACTAAACACTAGTAACACCTCTCACCTAAACACTCTCTCACTAAACACTAGTAACACCTCTCACTCCTAAACACTAGTAACACTGCCTCTCACTAAACACTAGTAACACCTCTCACCTCTAACTCCTCTCAAGGAACTAGCTAGTAACCTCCTCACTAAACACTAGTAACACCTCTCACCTAAACACTAGTAACACCTCTCCTAAACACTAGTAACACCTCTCACTAAACTAGTAACACCTCTCACTAAACACTAGTAACACCTCTCACTAAACACTAGTAACACCTCTCACTAAACTCTCAAGGAACTAGCTGCCTCCTCACTAAACACTAGTAACACCTCTCACTAAACTCTCTCACTCCACTAGTAACTAGCTGCCTCCTCACTAAACACTAGTAACACCTCTCACCTAAACACTAGTAACTCTCCAAAAACTAGCTGCCTCCTCACTAACCACTAGTAACACCTCTCACTCTCTCTCCAAACACTAGAACACCTAGCTGCCTCCTCACTAAACACTAGTAACACCTCTCACTAAACACCTCTCTCTCCAAGGAACTAGCTAGTAACACCTCTCACTAAACACTAGTAACACCTCTCACCTCTCTCTCCAAGGAACTAGCTGCCTCCTCACTAAACACTAGTAACACCTCTCTACACTAAACACTAGTAACACTCTCCTAAGGAACTAGCTGCCTCCTCACTAACCACTAGTAACACCTCTCACCTCTCTCTAAGGAACTAGCTGCCTCCTCACTAAACACTAGTAACACCTCTCACCTCTCTCTCAAGGAACTAGCTGCCTCCTCACTAAACACTAGTAACACCTCTCTCTCCTCCAAAACTAGCTGCACTCCTCACTAAACACTAGTAACACCTCTCACCTCTAGTAACACTCTCCAAGGAACTAGCTGCCTCCTCACTAAACACTAGTAACACCTCTCACTAAACACTAGTAACACCTCTCACTAAACACTAGTAACACCTCTCACTAAAACTAGTAACACCTCTCACTAAACACTAGTAACACCTCTCACTAAACTCTCCAAGGAACTAGCTGCCTCACTAAACACTAGTAACACCTCTCACCTAAACTCTCCAAGGACTACTAGCTGCCTCTCACTAACCACTAGTAACACCTCTCACCTCTCTCTCCAACACTAGCTGCCTCCTCACTAACCACTAGTAACACCTACCTCTCACCTCTCCAAGTAACACCTCTCACTGCCTCCTCACTAAACACTAGTAACACCTCTCACCTCTCTCTCCAAGGAACTAGCTGCCTCCTCACTAACCACTAGTAACACCTCTCACCTCTAGTAACACCTCTCCAAGGAACTAGCTGCCTCCTCACTAACCACTAGTAACACCTCTCACACTCTCTCTCCAAGGAACTAGCTGCCTCCTCACTAACCACTAGTAACACCTCTCACCTCTCTCTCCAAGGAACTAGCTGCCTCCTCACTAACCACTAGTAACACCTCTCACCTCTCTCTCAAGGAACTAGCTGCCTCCTCACTAAACACTAGTAACACCTCTCACCTCTCTCTCCACTAGAACTAGCTGCTCTCACTAAACACTAGTAACACCTCTCACCTCTCTCTCCAAACACTAGAACTAGCTGCCTCCTCACTAAACACCACTAGTAACACCTCTCACCACTAGTAACACTCTCTCTCAAGGAACTAGCTGCCTCCTCACTAACCACTAGTAACACCTCTCACCTCTCTCTCCAAGGAACTAGCTGCCTCCTCACTAACCACTAGTAACACCTCTCACCTCTCTCTCAAGGAACTAGCTGCCTCCTCACTAAACACTAGTAACACCTCTCACCTCTCTCTCCAAGGAACTAGCTGCCTCCTCACTAAACACTAGTAACACCTCTCACCTCTCTCTCCAAGGAACTAGCTGCCTCCTCACTAAACACTAGTAACACCTCTCACCTCTCTCTCCAAGGAACTAGCTGCCTCCTCACTAACCACTAGTAACACCTCTCACCTCTCTCTCAATGAACTAGCTGCCTCCTCACTAACCACTAGTAACACCTCTCACTAACCACTAGTAACACCTCTCACCTCTCTCTCCAAGGAACTAGCTGCCTCCTCACTAACCACTAGTAACACCTCTCACCTCTCTCTCCAAGGAACTAGCTGCCTCCTCACTAACCACTAGTAACACCTCTCACCTCTCTCTCCAAGGAACTAGCTGCCTCCTCACTAACCACTAGTAACACCTCTCACCTCTCTCTCCAAGGAACTAGCTGCCTCCTCACTAACCACTAGTAACACCTCTCACCTCTCTCTCAAGGAACTAGCTGCCTCCTCACTAACCACTAGTAACACCTCTCACCTCTCTCTCAAGGAACTAGCTGCCTCCTCACTAACCACTAGTAACACCTCTAGCACCTCACTAACTCTCACCTCTCTCTCAAGGAACTAGCTGCCTCCTCACTAACCACTAGTAACACCTCTCACCTCTCTCTCCAAGGAACTAGCTGCCTCCTCACTAACCACTAGTAACACCTCTCACCTCTCTCTCCAAGGAACTAGCTGCCTCCTCACTAACCACTAGTAACACCTCTCACCTCTCTCTCCAAGGAACTAGCTGCCTCCTCACTAACCACTAGTAACACCTCTCACCTCTCTCTCCAAGGAACTAGCTGCCTCCTCACTAACCACTAGTAACACCTCTCACCTCTCTCTCCAAGGAACTAGCTGCCTCCTCACTAACCACTAGTAACACCTCTCACCTCTCTCTCAAGGAACTAGCTGCCTCCTCACTAACCACTAGTAACACCTCTCACCTCTCTCTCCAAGGAACTAGCTGCCTCCTCACTAACCACTAGTAACACCTCTCACCTCTCTCTCCAAGGAACTAGCTGCCTCCTCACTAACCACTAGTAACACCTCTCACCTCTCTCTCAAGGAACTAGCTGCCTCCTCACTAACCACCAACTAACCACTAGTAACACCTCTCACCTCTCTCTCCAAACTAGCTGCCTCCTCACTAACCACTAGTAACACCTCTCACCTCTCTCTCAAGGAACTAGCTGCCTCCTCACTAACCACTAGTAACACCTCTCACCTCTCTCTCCAAGGAACTAGCTGCCTCCTCACTAACCACTAGTAACACCTCTCACCTCTCTCTCCAAGGAACTAGCTGCCTCCTCACTAACCACTAGTAACACCTCTCACCTCTCTCTCCAAGGAACTAGCTGCCTCCTCACTAACCACTAGTAACACCTCTCTCTCCAAGGAACTAGCTGCCTCCTCACTAACCACTAGTAACACCTCTCACCTCTCTCTCCAAGGAACTAGCTGCCTCCTCACTAACCACTAGTAACACCTCTCACCTCTCTCTCCAAGGAACTAGCTGCCTCCTCACTAACCACTAGTAACACCTCTCACCTCTCTCTCTCCAAGGAACTAGCTGCCTCCTCACTAACCACTAGTAACACCTCTCACCTCTCTCTCAAGGAACTAGCTGCCTCCTCACTAACCACTAGTAACACCTCTCACCTCTCTCTCCAAGGAACTAGCTGCCTCCTCACTAAACTAGCTGCCTCCACTAACCACTAGTAACACCTCTCACCTCTCTCTCAAGGAACTAGCTGCCTCCTCACTAACCACTAGTAACACCTCTCACCTCTCTCTCCAAGGAACTAGCTGCCTCCTCACTAACCACTAGTAACACCTCTCACCTCTCTCTCAAGGAACTAGCTGCCTCCTCACTAACCACTAGTAACACCTCTCACCTCTCTCTCCAAGGAACTAGCTGCCTCCTCACTAACCACTAGTAACACCTCTCTCTCCAAGGAACTAGCTGCCTCCTCACTAACCACTAGTAACACCTCTCACCTCTCTCTCCAAGGAACTAGCTGCCTCCTCACTAACCACTAGTAACACCTCTCACCTCTCTCTCCAAGGAACTAGCTGCCTCCTCACTAACCACTAGTAACACCTCTCACCTAGCTGCCTCCTCACTAACCACTAGTAACACCTCTCACCTCCAAGGAACTAGCTGCCTCCTCACTAACCACTAGTAACACCTCTCACCTCTCTCTCCAAGGAACTAGCTGCCTCCTCACTAACCACTAGTAACACCTCTCACCTCTCTCTCCAAGGAACTAGCTGCCTCCTCACTAACCACTAGTAACACCTCTCACCTCTCTCTCCAAGGAACTAGCTGCCTCCTCACTAACCACTAGTAACACCTCTCACCTCTCTCTCCAAGGAACTAGCTGCCTCCTCACTAACCACTAGTAACACCTCTCACCTCTCTCTCCAAGGAACTAGCTGCCTCCTCACTAACCACTAGTAACACCTCTCACCTCTCTCTCCAAGGAACTAGCTGCCTCCTCACTAACCACTAGTAACACCTCTCACCTCTCTCTCAAGGAACTAGCTGCCTCCTCACTAACCACTAGTAACACCTCTCACCTCTCTCTCCAAGGAACTAGCTGCCTCCTCACTAACCACTAGTAACACCTCTCACCTCTCTCTCCAAGGAACTAGCTGCCTCCTCACTAACCACTAGTAACACCTCTCACCTCTCTCTCCAAGGAACTAGCTGCCTCCTCACTAACCACTAGTAACACCTCTCACCTCTCTCTCCAAGGAACTAGCTGCCTCCTCACTAACCACTAGTAACACCTCTCACCTCTCTCTCAAGGAACTAGCTGCCTCCTCACTCACTAAACACTAGGAACTAGCTGCCTCCTCACTAACCACTAGTAACACCTCTCACCTCTCTCTCCAAGGAACTAGCTGCCTCCTCACTAACCACTAGTAACACCTCTCACCTCTCTCTCAAGGAACTAGCTGCCTCCTCACTAACCACTAGTAACACCTCTCACCTCTCTCTCCAAGGAACTAGCTGCCTCCTCACTAACCACTAGTAACACCTCTCACCTCTCTCCAAGGAACTAGCTGCCTCCTCACTAACCACTAGTAACACCTCTCACCTCTCTCTCCAAGGAACTAGCTGCCTCCTCACTAACCACTAGTAACACCTCTCACTCCAAGGAACTAGCTGCCTCCTCACTAACCACTAGTAACACCTCTCACCTCTCTCTCCAAGGAACTAGCTGCCTCCTCACTAACCACTAGTAACACCTCTCACCTCTCTCTCCAAGGAACTAGCTGCCTCCTCACTAACCACTAGTAACACCTCTCTCTCCAAGGAACTAGCTGCCTCCTCACTAACCACTAGTAACACCTCTCACCTCTCTCTCCAAGGAACTAGCTGCCTCCTCACTAACCACTAGTAACACCTCTCACCTCTCTCTCCAAGGAACTAGCTCCTCTCACTCCAAGGAACTAGCTGCCTCCTCACTAACCACTAGTAACACCTCTCACCTCTCTCTCCAAGGAACTAGCTGCCTCCTCACTAACCACTAGTAACACCTCTCACCTCTCTCAAGGAACTAGCTGCCTCCTCACTAACCACTAGTAACACCTCTCACCTCTCTCTCCAAGGAACTAGCTGCCTCCTCACTAACCACTAGTAACACCTCTCACCTCTCTCTCCAAGGAACTAGCTGCCTCCTCACTAACCACTAGTAACACCTCTCACCTCTCTCTCCAAGGAACTAGCTGCCTCCTCACTAACCACTAGTAACACCTCTCACCTCTCTCTCCAAGGAACTAGCTGCCTCCTCACTAACCACTAGTAACACCTCTCACCTCTCTCTCCAAGGAACTAGCTGCCTCCTCACTAACCACTAGTAACACCTCTCACCTCTCTCTCCAAGGAACTAGCTGCCTCCTCACTAACCACTAGTAACACCTCTCACCTCTCTCTCCAAGGAACTAGCTGCCTCCTCACTAACCACTAGTAACACCTCTCACCTCTCTCTCCAAGGAACTAGCTGCCTCCTCACTAACCACTAGTCTCACTCTCTCTCCAAGGAACTAGCTGCCTCCTCACTAACCACTAGTAACACCTCTCACCTCTCTCTCCAAGGAACTAGCTGCCTCCTCACTAACCACTAGTAACACCTCTCACCTCTCTCTCCAAGGAACTAGCTGCCTCCTCACTAACCACTAGTAACACCTCTCACCTCTCTCTCAAGGAACTAGCTGCCTCCTCACTAACCACTAGTAACACCTCTCACCTCTCTCTCCAAGGAACTAGCTGCCTCCTCACTAACCACTAGTAACACCTCACCTCTCTCTCCAAGGAACTAGCTGCCTCACTCTCACCTCTCAAAGGAACTAGCTGCCTCCTCACTAACCACTAGTAACACCTCTCACCTCTCTCTCCAAGGAACTAGCTGCCTCCTCACTAACCACTAGTAACACCTCTCACCTCTCTCTCCAAGGAACTAGCTGCCTCCTCACTAACCACTAGTAACACCTCTCACTCTCTCTCTCAAGGAACTAGCTGCCTCCTCACTAACCACTAGTAACACCTCTCACCTCTCTCTCCAAGGAACTAGCTGCCTCCTCACTAACCACTAGTAACACCTCTCACCTCTCTCTCCAAGGAACTAGCTGCCTCCTCACTAACCACTAGTAACACCTCTCACCTCTCTCTCAAGGAACTAGCTGCCTCCTCACTAACCACTAGTAACACCTCTCACCTCTCTCTCCAAGGAACTAGCTGCCTCCTCACTAACCACTAGTAACACCTCTCTCTCACTAACCAAGGAACTAGCTGCCTCCTCACTAACCACTAGTAACACCTCTCACCTCTCTCTCCAAGGAACTAGCTGCCTCCTCACTAACCACTAGTAACACCTCTCACCTCTCTCTCCAAGGAACTAGCTGCCTCCTCACTAACCACTAGTAACACCTCTCACCTCTCTCTCCAAGGAACTAGCTGCCTCCTCACTAACCACTAGTAACACCTCTCACCTCTCTCTCCAAGGAACTAGCTGCCTCCTCACTAACCACTAGTAACACCTCTCACCTCTCTCTCCAAGGAACTAGCTGCCTCCTCACTAACCACTAGTAACACCTCTCACCTCTCTCTCCAAGGAACTAGCTGCCTCCTCACTAACCACTAGTAACACCTCTCACCTCTCTCTCAAGGAACTAGCTGCCTCCTCACTAACCACTAGTAACACCTCTCACCTCTCTCTCCAAGGAACTAGCTGCCTCCTCACTAACCACTAGTAACACCTCTCACCTCTCTCTCCAAGGAACTAGCTGCCTCCTCACTAACCACTAGTAACACCTCTCACCTCTCTCTCCAAGGAACTAGCTGCCTCCTCACTAACCACTAGTAACACCTCTCACCTCTCTCTCCAAGGAACTAGCTGCCTCCTCACTAACCACTAGTAACACCTCTCACTAGCTCTCTCTCCAAGGAACTAGCTGCCTCCTCACTAACCACTAGTAACACCTCTCACCTCTCTCTCCAAGGAACTAGCTGCCTCCTCACTAACCACTAGTAACACCTCTCTCTCCAAGGAACTAGCTGCCTCCTCACTAACCACTAGTAACACCTCTCACCTCTCTCTCCAAGGAACTAGCTGCCTCCTCACTAACCACTAGTAACACCTCTCACCTCTCTCTCCAAGGAACTAGCTGCCTCCTCACTAACCACTAGTAACACCTCTCACCTCTCTCTCCAAGGAACTAGCTGCCTCCTCACTAACCACTAGTAACACCTCTCACCTCTCTCTCCAAGGAACTAGCTGCCTCCTCACTAACCACTAGTAACACCTCTCAGTAACACCTCCTCACTAACCACTAGTAACACCTCTCTCTCCAAGGAACTAGCTGCCTCCTCACTAACCACTAGTAACACCTCTCACCTCTCTCTCCAAGGAACTAGCTGCCTCCTCACTAACCACTAGTAACACCTCTCTCTCCAAGGAACTAGCTGCCTCCTCACTAACCACTAGTAACACCTCTCACCTCTCTCTCCAAGGAACTAGCTGCCTCCTCACTAACCACTAGTAACACCTCTCACCTCTCTCTCCAAGGAACTAGCTGCCTCCTCACTAACCACTAGTAACACCTCTCTCTCGTCTCTGTCAATGTCGTCTTTCAGGTTGTCTCACGTTTGCCCCGTAAAACAAATGGAACGAGAAACACTATTGAACCATGTAGCTGTCTCTTGTCCCCACAGGGAATAGACGAGGGTCCGGAGGGCCTGAAGCTCATCTCGGACATAATCAGGGAGAAGATGGCTATAGACATCAGTGTTCTGATGGGAGCTAACATCGCCAACGAGGTGGCAGCAGAGAAGTTCTGTGAGACCACCATCGGTAAGAAAACCCCCAGCATCATTTATCAACATAATTGCCAAGACATTCCTATACACGAATGTAAAACAAAGCTGTGAAGTTAATTTGATAACTATATGGAATGAGATAGATAGTTATTACGACAAAGCTTTGACAGAGATTGAGCGATAGGCTGGCTATGTGTTGGGGTGTAAAAACGTGTTGCTTTTACCAGGCAGTAAGATCATGGAGAACGGCCTGCTCTTCAAGGAGCTCCTGCAGACTCCTAACTTCAGGATCACAGTGGTGGACGATGCAGACACTGTAGAGCTCTGTGGAGCCCTGAAGGTAACTCTAATACACTGTAGAGCTCTGTGGAGCCCTGAAGGTAACTCTAATACACTGTAGAGCTCTGAAGGTAACTCTAATACACTGTGGAGCCCTGAAGGTAACTCTAATACACTGTAGAGCTCTGAAGGTAACTCTAATACACTGTGGAGCCCTGAAGGTAACTCTAATACACTGTAGAGCTCTGTAGGTAACTCTAATACACTGTAGAGCTCTGTGGAGCCCTGAAGGTAACTCTAATACACTGTAGAGTTCTGTGGAGCCCTGAAGGTAACTCTAATACACTGTAGAGCTCTGTGGAGCCCTGAAGGTAACTCTAATACACTGTAGAGCCCTGTAGGTAACTCTAATACACTGTAGAGCTCTGTGGAGCCCTGAAGGTAACTCTAATACACTGTGGAGCCCTGAAGGTATCTCTAATACACTGTAGAGCCCTGTAGGTAACTCTAATACACTGTGGAGCCCTGAAGGTAACTCTAATACACTGTGGAGCCCTGAAGGTAACTCTAATACACTGTAGAGCCCTGTAGGTAACTCTAATACACTGTGGAGCCCTGAAGGTAACTCTAATACACTGTAGAGGTCTGTAGAGCCCTGTAGGTAACTCTAATACACTGTAGAGCTCTGTAGGTAACTCTTAAGTACCCGGCCCAGTGTGTGTATGTGCATGGTAATATGGATATTTCCATTGTAAAATGTTAATGGTAATAACCTGTTGCCTGTATGTTTCCTTCTCTCTTCCTCAGAACATCGTAGCGGTAGGAGCAGGGTTCTGTGATGGGCTGAGGTGTGGGGACAACACCAAGGCAGCGGTAATCAGACTAGGACTGATGGAGATGATAGCCTTCGCTAAGCTCTTCAGTAAAGATGGCGTCGTCTCCTCTGCAACCTTCCTGGAGAGCTGCGGCGTGGCTGACCTCATCACCACCTGCTATGGAGGACGCAACCGACGCGTGGCCGAGGCCTTCGCCAAGACAGGAAAGGTAAGGACCAACGTCCAACTCTACACCAGACCTGGGTTAGTGCCGGCTGACTGACCCCATAGCAATGTTACACCACCCCATGGCAACATTACATTACACCACCCCATGGCAACGTTACACCACCCCATGGCAACGTTAATTACCCACCCCATGGCAACGTTAACCACCCCATGGCAACGTTACATTACACCACCCCATGGCAACGTTAACCACCCCATGGCAACGTTAACCACCCCATGACAACGTTAACCACCCCATGACAACGTTAACCACCCCATGGCAACGTTACACCACCCCATGGCAACATTACATTACACCACCCCATGGCAACGTTAACCACCCCATGGCAACGTTAACCACCCCATGGCAACGTTAACCACCCCATGACAACGTTAACCACCCCATGGCAACGTTAACCACCCCATGACAACGTTAACCACCCCATGGCAACATTACATTACACCACCCCATGGCAACGTTAACCACCCCATGGCAACGTTAACCACCCCATGGCAACATTAACCACCCCATGGCAACGTTAACCACCCCATAGCAACGTTAACCACCCCATGACAACGTTAACCACCCCATGGCAACGTTAACCACCCCATGGCAACGTTAACCACCCCATGACAACGTTAACCACCCCATGGCAACATTACATTACACCACCCCATGGCAACGTTAACCACCCCATGGCAACGTTAACCACCCCATGGCAACGTTAACCACCCCATGGCAACATTACATTATACCACCCCATGGCAACGTTAACCACCCCATGGCAACGTTAACCACCCCATGACATTACGTTAACCACCCCATGGCAACGTTACACCACCCCATGGCAACATTACATTACACCACCCCATGGCAACGTTAACCACCCCATGCAACGTTAACCACCCCATGGCACCCCACCCCATGGCAACGTTAACCACCCCATGGCAACGTTACACCACCTCATGGCAACATTACATTACACCACCCCATGGCAACGTTAACCACACCATGGCAACGTTAACCACCCCATGGCAACATTAACCACCCCATGGCAACGTTACACCACTCCATGGCAACATTACATTACACCACCCCATGGCAACGTTAACCACCCCATGGCAACGTTACACCACCTCATGGCAACGTTAACCACCCCATGACAACGTTACACCACACCATGACAACGTTACACCACCCCATGACAACGTAAACAGTATAGGCCTAACTCCTACACAGATACATGGTAATATGTCCTGTATTTGCCTCCCTGCTAGACTATTGAGGTCCTGGAGCAGGAGATGTTGAATGGACAGAAGCTCCAGGGTCCTGCTACCTCAGCTGAAGTCTACCACATCCTCAAACAGAAGGGACTGGTGGATAAGTGAGTCTCTCTCTCTGCCTCTGTCTCTCTCTGTCTCTCTCTCTCTCTCTCTCTCTCTCTCTCTCTCTCTCTCTCTCTCTCTCTCTCTCTCTCTCTCTCTCTCTCTCTCTGTCTCTCTCTCTGTCTCTCTCTCTCTCTCTCTCTCTCTCTCTCTCTCTCTCTCTCTCTCTCTCTCTCTCTCTCTCTCTCTCTCTCTCTCTCTCTCTGTCTCTCTCTCTCTCTCTGATCGATACAGATACAGTACCTCGCCAAATGTAGTCTGTCACCCATCCCTCCTGTATTACCCTGTGGTCCCGGCCATGAGCCCAGACTTGATCTAATGATGAGAGAGGTGGTTGTATGTTTCTATTTGAACTCTTGTGTCATTCTGTTGTGTCTTTCCCAGGTTCCCTCTGTTTGTCGCAGTGTATCAGATCTGTTTCGAGGGCAAGCCGGTACAGGAAATGATCTCCTGTCTACAGAGTCACCCAGAGCACCTGTGAGTGCAGCTAGCGAGGTATGCTAGGCTAACCTCAGATAGCAGAGCAAGCTCCATCTCTCCTCTCCAGCTGCTCTCCTCTGACCTCTATCTATCTAGGCCAACCATCCCTTCTTCTCTCCTTTCGCCTCCCTCCCCACCCTACCTTCCTTCCCTCCCTCCCACCCTACCTTCCCTCCCACCCTACCTTCCCTCCCCACCCTACCCTTCCTCCCTCCCCACCCTACCCTCCTCCCTCCCCCACCCTACCTTCCCTCCCTCCCACCCTACCTTCCCTCCCTCCCTCCCACCCTACCTTCCCTCCCCTCCCACCCTACCTTCCCTCCCCCCCCTACCTTCCCTCCCTCCCCCCACCCTACCTTCCCTCCCTCCCACCCTACCTCCCTCCCCCTCCCCCTCCTCCCACCCTACCCCTTCCCTCCCTCCCCCCACCCTACCTTCCCTCCCTCCCCACCCTACCTTCCCTCCCTCCCCACCCTACCTTCCCTCCCTCCCCACCCTCCCTTCCCTCCCTCCCACCCTACCTTCCCTCCTTCCCCACCCTACCTTCCCTCCCTCCCCACCCTACCTTCCCTCCCTCCCCCACCCTACCTTCCCCCTCCCCCCCCACCCTACCCTTCCCTCCCCCACCCCACCCTACCTTCCCTCCCTCCCCTCCCCCCCTACCCTCCCTCCCCCCTACCTTCCCTCCCCCCACCCTTCCCTACCCTTCCCTCCCCACCCCTCCCTCCCCCCCTCCCCACCCTTCCCCCTCCCCACCCTTTCCCTCCCTTCCCACCCTACCTTCCCTCCCTCCCCACCCTACCTTCCCTCCCTCCCCACCCTACCTTCCCTCCCTCCCCACCCTACCTTCCCTCCCACCCCACCCTACCTTCCCTCCCTCCCCACCCTACCTTCCCTCCCTCCCTCCCTCCCCACCCTTCCCTCCCTCCCCACCCTACCTTCCCTCCCTCCCTCCCACCCTTCAAGGTTCAGGGACCAATAGTTACAGAGTAGATGCTATTTACAATATTGTTGTGTTAAACCCACTGGTGCTGCTAAGTGTCTGGTGAATCACTACCTCACATTGACATACAATATCTACCTCTGGATGTCAGTTTCCTTCAGTGCTATTGAACCAGAATGACCTCTGATGCCACTAGCCAGCCATTAGGGCTCAAAAGTGGCTCTATGGACACCATTCAGCATTGGTCTCAAATGCACTTTTTATTATTTTTTTATTTAATCATGCTGACAAAACCAGACATTGCCCTTTCAATCCCTGTTAGAACATAATTAACTTTGTGAGAAGTAATTTGTTTCAGTGGCACATTTCAAAATCGTTAATTAGAAATAGAATGGAATTACTACATTTTTCCCCAGAGGGAACTTCAGTCATTTTATACTGTTTCATTGCCATTCACATCATTGTAATGACATTACTTTACAGTCAATCCCAATGGAGTCATACATTGTTTTTACAAAGGGAACAAGTGCACTCTGGGAAAAAAAAAAAAATACAGTCTTTACCTCACTGATGTAAATCCCCAGTCATTATCAGTGGTGATTTTAGCATGTAAATCTTGGAGGGGCAAAAATATTTATATTTTTCCCTCCCCATGCCAGCAAACCCACAACACTAAACAATACATTAACTGCACTATAATGGTGACAAACGGTGTCCACAAACTGTTGGGACAGCTTTATGTAGGCCCCCTCCCCCAGAGTCCCAACAGCAGAGTCCCAACAGCCCCCCCATCTTACCACTGCTACACCTGGCTATCCCCCAGCAGTCCCCACATCTTACCACTGCTCCCTCCCTACCCTGGAGTCCCAACAACAGTCCCTCATCCCACTGCTACACCTGGCTATCCAGAGTCCCCAGCAGCCCCACATCTTACCACTACTACACCTGGCTATCAGTTCCCAACAGCAGTCCCCACATCCTTACCACTGCTACCCTGGCCCCCAACAGCAGGGTCCCAACAGCAGTCCCCACATCTTACCACTGCTACACCTGGCTTCAGTGGAGTCCCAACAGCAGGGTCCCAACAGCCCCCCACATCTTACCACTGCTACACCTGGCTATCAGTGGAGTCCCAACAGCAGGGTCCCAACCAACAGAATGGAATTACTACATTTTTCAGCCCCCACATCTTACCACTGCCCACCTGGCTATCAGTGGAGTCCCAACAGCAGTCTTACCACTGCTACACCTGGCTATCAGTGGAGTCCCAACCCTACCTTCCCACTCCTCCCTCCTATCAGTGGAGTCCCCACAGCAGAGTCCCAACAACAGTCCCCACATCTTACCACTGCTACACCTGGCTATCAGTGGAGTCCCAACAGCAGTCCCACATCTTACCACTGCCACCTGGCTATCAGTGGTCCCAACAGCAGCCCCAAATCAGGGACTGCTACACCTGGCTATCAGCAGAGTCCCAACAGTCCCAACAGCAGTCCCCACATCTTACCACTGCTACACCTGGCTATCAGTGGAGTCCCAACAGCAGACATCTTACCACTGCTACACCTGGCTATCAGTGGAGTCCCAACAGCAGCCCCACATCTTACCACTGCTACACCTGGCTATCAGCAGAGTCCCAACAGCAGTCCCAACAGCAGTCCCCACATCTTACCACTGCTACACCTGGCTATCAGCAGAGTCCCAACAGCAGGGTCCCCACATCTTACCACTGCTACACCTGGCTATCAGCAGAGTCCCAACAGCAGAGTCCCAACAGCAGGGTCCCCAACACCTGGCTATCAGTGGAGTCTCCCAACATCTTACCACTGCTACACCTGGCTATCAGCATTGAGTCCCAACAGCAGCCCCACATCTTACCACTTTACACCTGGCTATCAGTGGAGTCCCAACAGCAGCCCCCAAATCTTACCACTGCTACACCTGGCTATCAGCAGAGTCCCAACAGCAGTCCCAACATAGTCCCCACATCTTACCACTGCTACACCTGGCTATCAGCAAGTCCCAACAGCAGGGTCCCCACATCTTACCACTGCTACACCTGGCTATCAGCAGAGTCCCAACAGCAGAGTCCCAACAGCAGTCCCCACATCTTACCACTGCTACACCTGGCTATCAGTGGAGTCCCAACAACAGTCCCAACATCTTACCACTGCTACACCTGGCTATCAGCAGAGTCCCAACAGCAGCCCCCACATCTTACCACTACTACACCTGGCTATCAGTGGAGTCCCAAAAAATCTTACCACTGCTACACTGGCTATCAGTGGAGTCCCAAATCCATCTTACCACTGCTCACCTTATCAGTGGTGATCTTACCACTGCTACACCTGGCTATCAGAGGGTCCCAAAATAGTCCCAACAGCATCTTACCACTGCTACACCTGGCTATCAGCAAAGTCCCAACAGCACTAAACAATCTTACACTTACACTGCACTGGCTATCAGTGGTGTCAACAGCAGTCCCAACAACAGTCCCCACATCTTACCACTGCTACACCTGGCTATCAGTGGAGTCCCAACAGCAGCCCCCACATCTTACCACTGCTACACCTGGCTATCAGTGGAGTCCCAACAGCAGCCCCCACATCTTACCACTGCTACACCTGGCTATCAGTGGAGTCCCAACAGCAGTCCCCACATCTTACCACTGCTACACCTGGCTATCAGTGGAGTCCCAACAGCAGCCCCCACATCTTACCACTGCTACACCTGGCTATCAGCAGAGTCCCAACAGCAGCCCCCACATCTTACCACTGCTACACCTGGCTATCAGCAGAGTCCCAACAGCAGTCCCAACAGCAGTCCCCACATCTTACCACTGCTACACCTGGCTATCAGTGGAGTCCCAACAGCAGTCCCCACATCTTACCACTGCTACACCTGGCTATCAGCAGAGTCCCAACAGCAGAGTCCCAACATCCCCACATCTTACCACTGCTACACCTGGCTATCAGTGGAGTCCCAACAGCAGAGTCCCAACAGCAGTCCCCACATCTTACCACTGCTACACCTGGCTATCAGTGGAGTCCCAACAGCAGTCCCCACATCTTACCACTGCTACACCTGGCTATCAGTGGAGTCCCAACAGCAGAGTCCCAACAGCAGTCCCCACATCTTACCACTGCTACACCTGGCTATCAGTGGAGTCCCAACAGCAGCCCCCAAATCTTACCACTGCTACACCTGGCTATCAGCAGAGTCCCAACAGCAGTCCCAACAGCAGTCCCCACATCTTACCACTGCTACACCTGGCTATCAGCAGAGTCCCAACAGCAGGGTCCCCACATCTTACCACTGCTACACCTGGCTATCAGCAGAGTCCCAACAGCAGAGTCCCAACAGCAGGGTCCCCACATCTTACCACTGCTACACCTGGCTATCAGTGGAGTCCCAACAGCAGCCCCACATCTTACCACTGCTACACCTGGCTATCAGTGGAGTCCCAACAGCAGAGTCCCAACAGCAGCCCCCACATCTTACCACTGCTACACCTGGCTATCAGTGGAGTCCCAACAGCAGCCCCAACATCTTACCACTGCTACACCTGGCTATCAGTGGAGTCCCAACAGCAGAGTCCCAACAGCAGCCCCACATCTTACCACTGCTACACCTGGCTATCAGCAGAGTCCCAACAGCAGTCCCCACATCTTACCACTGCTACACCTGGCTATCAGTGGAGCCTTTTCTGGCAGCAAAAACAGTTCATTCAGACTCATTTACTGACTTTAAAAAAACATGGCTGATATGGCTGACTTGTTTAAACAAATGTGGTTTCTACTGACAATTGAGATGTACAAACTATGGCAATAAGGGGAGGACAAGCGGATAATAGGCCATCTGTCATTTCATTTAAGACATTAGTGAGCGAGCTAGGACGGACGTAGTCAATATAACTATCTGTTTAGCACTTTTGAAATGTACAGCGACAGAATTCAGAAGTTCTTACGGTGTTCTCCCTGTACACTAAGTCAGACACGTATGATAAATAAAGGGGGCATATAAGCAGACAATGAAAGCTCTTACAATATTCGATGATGACATTTCTTTAAGACAGGCTATAGGCTACATGGGCATCACCAAGTCAGAACCGTAGGATAAATAAAGAGCTGAAAATAGGACAAATTAAGGTGAGGGACATGGGGGCTACTAACAGCTTACTACACAACATACACTTAGTATTACTTTCTTAGCTACAGTAGACATATCTCCCTGGCATATTACATCATTTATGCAGCAGCATACAATACATTTTTAAACTCACCTTGTTGTGCTGTGCTCACTTGAACAGGAAGGTGTTGTGGTTGTCCTTCGTGGGCAAATTTTGGTCATCAAACTTTGTCATCAAAGTCTGGTTTTCTCTGGATTTATGGGGTTTTCAAGACAACTGGAAACTCTGGGAGAGAGAAAAAAAAGTTAGAATCATGATTACGTCAGTGATCTTCAGGTCGGAGCTCTAGAAAGAGGCCTGAGTTATAATAATAATAATAATATATGCCATTTAGCAGACGCTTTTATCCAAAGCGACTTACAGTCATGTGTGCATACATTCTACGTATGGGTGGTCCCGGGGATCGAACCCACTACCCTGGCGTTACAAGCACCATGCTCTACCAACTGAGCTACAGAAGGACCTAGACTGAGTTCTGAGTTCTGAGACTGAGTTTTGAGTTCTGAGACTGAGTTCTGAGACTGAGTTCTGAGTTCTGAGACTGAGTTCTGAGTTCTGAGACTGAGTTCTGAGACTGAGTTCTGAGACTGAGTTCTGAGACTGAGTTCTGAGTTCTGAGACTGAGTTCTGAGACTGAGTTCTGAGACTGAGTTCTGAGACTGAGTTCTGAGTTCTGAGACTGAGTTCTGAGACTGAGTTCTGAGACTGAGTTCTGAGTTCTGAGACTGAGTTCTGAGACTGAGTTCTGAGACTGAGTTCTGAGTTCCCGACTTGCAATTCTGAGTTGGATGACCATTCTTTTATTTCCCAGCCCCCCCCCTCGAGTTCCCAGTTGTCTTGAACTCACTGAAATCCAGTTCCCCCAGTTCTGAGTTTCCAGTTGTTTTGGAAAAAGGCAGAAGTCATGCTGGATTGACAGCATGGTCAATGTGGAATGTTTATCCTTTTAAGTTTGGAAAAGAGACCCTTAAACCCAGCCTTGGGACCACACAGCCACTCCACTGAATAGCAGGATAGTGATTGCTTTGCAATGATTGCAGTTAGCCACTGATTCCTTCTAAACCACTCATTGTTGAATTTACAATTCCCCAACTTGTTGTGTAATGTTTACGTCCAATGGCCGATGAGCACCGATACGTTTCATCTATAATTTCTCTTAATTATTTATCTTCATATGAAAAGGATTTGCCAGTAGATTGATGACTTGATTCATGATGATGACTGCTAGCTGAGATTGTGAAAGTACGATGTTGACATGATCAGTCCAATCAAAGCTGCTTTAGATATCACGTGATTTGACGTCATTTTTTCTGGAAGCCAATGACCTTGTGGTCCTTCTTGTATGAACACTTCTAATGTAACTCTATGGCAGCACCCAAGGGGATTGAATTGTCAATCTCCACCCTTAGATTTGGTGGTGACGTAGTGTCCCCATGAGTGGCGGCCACACCACCACATAAAGCACTGAGCTAGGCTGAAACACCTGCATTTTGGACCTGCCCCACCACCACATAAAGCACTGAGCTAGGCTGAAACACCTGCATTTTGGACCTGCCCCACCACCACATAAAGCACTGAGCTAGGCTGAAACACATGCATTTTGGACCTGCCCCACCACCACATAAAGCACTGAGCTAGGCTGAAACACATGCATTTTGGACCTGCCCCACCACCACATAAAGCACTGAGCTAGGCTGAAACACCTGCATTTTGGACCTGCCCCACCACCACATAAAGCACTGAGCTAGGCTGAAACACATGCATTTTGGACCTGCCACACCACCACATAAAGCACTGAGCTAGGCTGAAACACCTGCATTTTGGACCTGCCCCACCACCACATAAAGCACTGAGCTAGGCTGAAACACCTGCATTTTGGACCTGCCCCACCACCACATAAAGCACTGAGCTAGGCTGAAACACATGCATTTTGGACCTGCCCCACCACCACATAAAGCACTGAGCTAGGCTGAAACACCTGCATTTTGGACCTGCCCCACCACCACATAAAGCACTGAGCTAGGCTGAAACACATGCATTTTGGACCTGCCCCACCACCACATAAAGCACTGAGCTAGGCTGAAACACATGCATTTTGGACCTGCCCCACCACCACATAAAGCACTGAGCTAGGCTGAAACACCTGCATTTTGGACCTGCCCCACCACCACATATACATAAAGCACTGAGCTAGGCTGAAACACCTGCATTTTGGACCTGCCCCACCACCACATATACATAAAGCACTGAGCTAGGCTGAAACACCTGCATTTTGGACCTGCCCCACCACCACATAAAGCACTGAGCTAGGCTGAAACACCTGCATTTTGGACCTGCCCCACCACCACATAAAGCACTGAGCTAGGCTGAAACACCTGCATTTTGGACCTGCCCCACCACCACATAAAGCACTGAGCTAGGCTGAAACACATGCATTTTGGACCTGCCCCACCACCACATAAAGCACTGAGCTAGGCTGAAACACCTGCATTTTGGACCTGCCCCACCACCACATAAAGCACTGAGCTAGGCTGAAACACCTGCATTTTGGACCTGCCCCACCACCACATAAAGCACTGAGCTAGGCTGAAACACCTGCATTTTGGACCTGCCCCACCACCACATAAAGCACTGAGCACTGAAACACCTGCATTTTGGACCTGAAACACCTGCATTTTGGACCTGCCCCACCAACATAAAGCACTGAGCTAGGCTGAAACACCTGCATTTTGGACCTGCCCCACCACCACATAAAGCACTGAGCTAGGCTGAAACACATGCATTTTGGACCTGCCACACCACCACATAAAGCACTGAGCTAGGCTGAAACACCTGCATTTTGGACCTGCCCCACCACCACATAAAGCACTGAGCTAGGCTGAAACACATGCATTTTGGACCTGCCACACCACCACATAAAGCACTGAGCTAGGCTGAAACACCTGCATTTTGGACCTGCCCCACCACCACATAAAGCACTGAGCTAGGCTGAAACACCTGCATTTTGGACCTGCCCCACCACCACATAAAGCACTGAGCTAGGCTGAAACACCTGCATTTTGGACCTGCCCCACCACCACATAAAGCACTGAGCTAGGCTGAAACACCTGCATTTTGGACCTGCTCCACCACCACATAAAGCACTGAGCTAGGCTGAAACACCTGCATTTTGGACCTGCCCCACCACCACATAAAGCACTGAGCTAGGCTGAAACACATGCATTTTGGACCTGCCCCACCACCACATAAAGCACTGAGCTAGGCTGAAACACCTGCATTTTGGACCTGCCCCACCACATAAAGCACTGAGCTAGGCTGAAACACCTGCATTTTGGACCTGCCTTACTCAAGAAAGCAACAAAAAAAAGAAACCAAGTTTGTATGTGGCTTTATTAAAAACTCAATTGTTTGTTTGTTTTAAAAACATTTTTTTTTACATTGTTTGCAAACTGATATGTGACACATATTAATGCCAAAATAACATGGACACCAGACAGCCCCCACCATGTTTTGTTTTGCTAGAACAGTGGGGCCTGAATGAAAGGTCATTATCCACTCTTAAAAGAAACGGTGTCTGGGAGAACCTCTTTTGGTTTGCCACACCGGTGGAACGTTTACATTTGAAAAAGGTTCCTCGAGAACCCCCCTCTGAAAAGGGTCGTCGAGGAAACCCCCTCTGAAAAGGATCGTCGAGGAAACCCCCTCTGAAAAGGGTCGTCGAGGAAACCCCCTCTGAAAAGGGTCGTCTGGAAACCCCCTCTGAAAAGGGTCGTCGAGGAAACCCCCTCTGAAAAGGGTCGTCGAGGAAACCCCCTCTGAAAAAAAGGGTCGTCGAGGAACTCCTGGGTAAAGTTTCAAACCGGATCCTTTCTGTGATGGTAGGAGTTTTTTTTTACCCTTTTTAATTATATATTGTAGAGGTGGCAGCCTATCAGATTGAACGGCGTGGCTTATTGGAGGCGTGGCTTTCAGATAGTTATTTTTGGTCACTCGTTTAGCGTAAATGTCATTCCTGTTCATGTTAAGTTTGTACACTGCAATTTAGATTGTTCCTGGAATAGTTATGCATATTACATAATGTAATATAATAATAATAGTAATATAATAATAATAGTAATATAATAATAATAGTAATATAATGTAATATAATAATAATAGTAATATAATAATAATAGTAATATAATAATAATAGTTTAATAGTAATATAATAATAATAGTAATATAAATAGTAATATAATAACTAGTAATATAATAATAATATAATAATAATAGTAATATAATAATAATAGTAATATAATAATAATAGTAATATAATAATAATAGTAATATAATAATAATAGTAATATAATAATAATAGTAATAAATAATAGTAATATAATAATAATAGTAATATAATAATAATAGTAATATAATAATAATAGTAATATAATAATAATAGTAATATAATAATAATAGTAATATAATAATAATAGTAATATAATAATAATAGTAATGTGTTAATAATAATAGTAATATACCCTAATAGTAATATAATAATAATAGTAATATAATAGTAATATAATAATAATAGTAATATAATAAATAATAATAGTAATATAATAATAATAGTAATATAATAATATTAACATGGTTGATTACATGGTCCTTCCGTAGCTCAGTTGGTAGAGCCTTTTGGCGCTATTCCACCACCCATACTAGAATGATGCATGCTGTAAGTCATAAAAGCGTCTGCTAAATGGCATATATTATTATATATTACATGTGGAAACTATTCCAACTTTGGGATAGGCACAGCTGAGGAACTCCAGGGTTCCTCGAGTCACCACTAATTCTAAGAGTGTTAGTGATTGACAGATACCATTTGTGAATGGCAAGAGTCTAAAACAATAGTGTATGTATAGTACCTGTATCCTACTGCATTCAGGCGGGTATGTAGGCATTTCAATGTGTGTTTTTAATTTTATTTTATTATACCATTATTAAAAAAGGGTTTAATTTGTTTCCCTATATCATCTAATGTGGTTTAACTAACGTCAGGTTTTGTGGGTCGATTTATGATCAAGATGCCTTTACGGGTTCTTACCGCCAGGGATTTAGTCTCGAGTGCCAGTCTGTTTATGGCGTCAGTCCAAATCATTGTCATGGCAATGACAGCAACAGGAGTTGGCAAGAGCAACCAACAAACCAGGTTGCCCGGTTACCAGGGGACTAGGCCTATTTGGATATGCATGTTCCACTACATTAGAAGTGGATTTACATACAGTATGTAGTCAGTCTACTTATGAATGATCAGCATTCAGATGATACAGTATGTAGTCAGTCTACTTATGAATGATCAGCATTCAGTATGATACAGTATGTAGTCAGTCTACTTATGAATGATCAGCATTCAGTAGATGATACAGTATGTAGTCAGTCTACTTATGAATGATCAGCATTCAGATGATACAGTATGTAGTCAGTCTACTTATGAATGATCAGCATTCAGATGATACAGTATGTAGTCAGTCTACTTATGAATGATCAGCATTCAGTAGATGATACAGTATGTAGTCAGTCTACTTATGAATGATCAGCATTCAGATGATACAGTATGTAGAATGATCAGTTCTATACTATATGAATGATCAGCATTCAGTATGATACAGTATGTAGTCAGTCTACTTATGAATGATCAGCATTCAGATGATACAGTATGTAGTCAGTCTACTTATGAATGATCAGCATTCAGATGATACAGTATGTAGTCAGTCTACTTATGAATGATCAGCATTCAGTAGATGATACAGTATGTAGTCAGTCTACTTATGAATGATCAGCATTCAGTAGATGATCAGTAGATGATACAGTATGTAGTCAGTCTACTTATGAATGATCAGCATTCAGTAGATGATACAGTATGTAGTCAGTCTACTTATGAATGATCAGCATTCAGTAGATGATACAGTATGTAGTCAGTCTACTTATGAATGATCAGCATTCAGATAGATGATACTTAGTCTACTGAATGATCAGCATTCAGTAGATGATACAGTATGTAGTCAGTCTATTAATGAATGATTCAGCATTCAGTCAGATGATGACAGTATGTAGTCAGTCTACTTATGAATGATCAGCATTCAGATGATACAGTATGTAGTCAGTCTACTTATGAATGATCAGCATTCAGATGATACAGTATGTAGTCAGTCTACTTATGAATGATCAGCATTCAGTAGATGATACAGTATGTAGTCAGTCTACTTATGAATGATCAGCATTCAGATGTAGTCAGTCTACTTATGAATGATCAGTTCAGTAGATGATACAGTCAGTCTACTTATGAATGATCAGCATTCAGTAGATGATATGTAGTCAGTCTATTATGAATGATCAGCATTCAGTGATACAGTATGTAGTCAGTCTATTATGAATGATCAGCATTCAGTAGATGATACAGTATGTAGTCAGTCTACTTATGAATGATCAGCATTCAGTAGATGATACAGTATGTAGTCAGTCTACTTATGAATGATCAGCATTCAGTAGATGATACAGTATGTAGTCAGTCTACTTATGAATGATCAGCATTCAGTAGATGATACAGTATGTAGTCAGTCTACTTATGAATGATCAGCATTCAGTAGATGATACAGTATGTAGTCAGTCTACTTATGAATGATCAGCATTCAGTAGATGATACAGTATGTAGTCAGTCTACTTATGAATGATCAGCATTCAGTAGATGATACAGTATGTAGTCAGTCTACTTATGAATGATCAGCATTCAGTAGATGATACAGTATGTAGTCAGTCTACTTATGAATGATCAGCATTCAGTAGATGATACAGTATGTAGTCAGTCTACTTATGAATGATCAGCATTCAGATGATACAGTATGTAGTCAGTCTACTTATGAATGATCAGCATTCAGTAGATGATACAGTATGTAGTCAGTCTACTTATGAATGATCAGCATTCAGTAGATGATACAGTATGTAGTCAGTCTACTTATGAATGATCAGCATTCAGTAGATGATACAGTATGTAGTCAGTCTACTTATGAATGATCAGCATTCAGTTCAGATGATACAGTATGTAGTCAGTCTACTTATGAATGATCAGCATTCAGTAGATGATACAGTATGTAGTCAGTCTACTTATGAATGATCAGCATTCAGTATGATACAGTATGTAGTCAGTCTACTTATGAATGATCAGCATTCAGTAGATGATACAGTATGTAGTCAGTCTACTTATGAATGATCAGCATTCAGTAGATACAGTATGTAGTCAGTCTACTTATGAATGATCAGCATTCAGTAGATGATACAGTATGTAGTCAGTCTACTTATGAATGATCAGCATTCAGTAGATGATACAGTATGTAGTCAGTCTACTTATGAATGATCAGCATTCAGTAGATGATACAGTATGTAGTCAGTCTACTTATGAATGATCAGCATTCAGTAGATGATACAGTATGTAGTCAGTCTACTTATGAATGATCAGCATTCAGTAGATGATACAGTATGTAGTCAGTCTACTTATGAATGATCAGCATTCAGTAGATGATACAGTATGTAGTCAGTCTACTTATGAATGATCAGCATTCAGATGATACAGTATGTAGTCAGTCTACTTATGAATGATCAGCATTCAGTAGATGATACAGTATGTAGTCAGTCTATTATGAATGATCAGCATTCAGTAGATGATACAGTATGTAGTCAGTCTACTTATGAATGATCAGCATTCAGTAGATGATACAGTATGTAGTCAGTCTACTTATGAATGATCAGCATTCAGTAGATGATACAGTATGTAGTCAGTCTACTTGAATGATCATTCAGAATGATCAGCATTCAGTCTACTTATGAATGATCAGCATTCAGTAGATGATAGTATGTAGTCAGTCTACTTATGAATGATCAGCATTCAGTAGATGATACAGTATGTAGTCAGTCTACTTATGAATGATCAGCATTCAGTAGATGATACAGTATGTAGTCAGTCTACTTATGAATGATCAGCATTCAGTAGATGATACAGTATGTAGTCAGTCTACTTATGAATGATCAGCATTCAGTAGATGATACAGTATGTAGTCAGTCTACTATGAATGATCAGCATTCAGTAGATGATACAGTATGTAGTCAGTCTACTTATGAATGATCAGCATTCAGTAGATGATACAGTATGTAGTCAGTCTACTTATGAATGATCAGCATTCAGTAGATGATACAGTATGTAGTCAGTCTACTTATGAATGATCAGCATTCAGTAGATGATACAGTATGTAGTCAGTCTACTTATGAATGATCAGCATTCAGTAGATGATACAGTATGTAGTCAGTCTACTTATGAATGATCAGCATTCAGTAGATGATACAGTATGTAGTCAGTCTATTTATGAATGATCAGCATTCAGTAGATGATACAGTATGTAGTCAGTCTACTTATGAATGATCAGCATTCAGTAGATGATACAGTATGTAGTCAGTCTATTATGAATGATCAGCATTCAGTAGATGATGCAGTATGTAGTCAGTCTACTTATGAATGATGCAGTATGTAGTCAGTCTACTTATGAATGATCAGCATTCAGTAGATGATACAGTATGTAGTCAGTCTATTTATGAATGATCAGCATTCAGTAGATGATACAGTATGTAGTCAGTCTACTTATGAATGATCAGCATTCAGTAGATGATACAGTATGTAGTAAGTCTACTTATGAATGATCAGCATTCAGTAGATGATACAGTATGTAGTCAGTCTACTTATGAATGATCAGCATTCAGTAGATGATACAGTATGTAGTCAGTCTATTTATGAATGATCAGCATTCAGATGATACAGTATGTAGTCAATCTACTTATGAATGATCAGCATTCAGTAGATGATGAGACAGACCAACGTGTTACAGCCAAAGGTTATGGGGTAGTAGGAGTGGGGTGTGGCGTATCAAGGTTTCTTGATATTTAACTTTGCATTTAATTTTTTTTGCTTATGATTGTAACCTCCAAGTCATCCATCTTATCAGTTTAACTACCGAGGTAATTAAAATCAGTCCTCTGGGATTTATCATCCTGGTAACTAAATCAGTCCTCTGGGATTTATCATCCTGGTAACTAAATCAGTCCTCTGGGATTTATCATCCTGGTAACTAAATCAGTCCTCTGGGATTTATCATCCTGGTAACTAAATCAGTCCTCTGGGATTTATCATCCTGGTAACTAAATCAGTCCTCTGGGATTTATCATCCTGGTAACTAAATCAGTCCTCTGTGATTTATCATCCTGGTAACTAAATCAGTCCTCTGTGATTTATCATCCTGGTAACTAAATCAGTCCTCTGGGATTTATCATCCTGGTAACTAAATCAGTCCTCTGGGATTTATCATCCTGGTAACTAAATCAGTCCTCTGGGATTTGAAGGGCCACATGTTTCAAATGTAAAAGTAATACTATTTTCTATGGGAATAAAAATGTATATCTCTGTTTTTCACTGACCTTTCTCTGCATATTGTGAAAACCGGAAAGGTATTTGCTAATGAGACATTTTTTGCAAAATGACCTACTTTACAGACCTGCTTTCTACAGAACATACTATACATTATGTATTATGCTATTGTAAGGCCTTAATGTATTTTAATAGTTACATTTCAAACTTATTCAACTAAACACCATCATAACAAAAAAACACAATACAATCACAGAAAAATCCAACACCTCGGCATCAAAACAACGCAGTGGTTGAACTAAAGACATCTTTTGATGCTGTTTTCGAAGCTAAAACATATTTGTACATCCAATGAATTATTGACTGTAGAAAAGTATCACATCACAACGCTCCAGACTATATAGATTTTTTTTAAACCAAAAGCCACCAGCTCATTTCTTCCCCCTTTAGGAGCTGTTGTCACACACCTTGATGAAGCCTTCCACCCAGACTGTGTGTTGGCTACATGAAAGAGTGCAGAGGATCCACCGAAGGACAGATGACTACAGTTGTAATGGATGGAGAATAGGCCCACGGTGAGTCACTATACAACATTTCCAACAGCAGAGACATGTCTTATAGTCGACATAGAATAACAGCATGCATCTTATGTAATCTAAAAGATCTTTGATCATGAATGTGATTGAAGGGGTTTGTTTCACATACAGATTCCGTCCAGATTCCACCTCCAAAAAAAGAGGGGATGACCCGTAATGTCTAAGGATCTTAGTCTAGCGGGACAAACTACGATGTGGAGCTATTCTATGTTGTTGGTTTTTACTACTATGGGCAAAAAGACCCAACCGCAGTAGATCAGTTCCACCATCCATGAACGGTTGATTGCTCTAGTCTGAAATCCCTGCGGTGAATTCACTTCTAGTCCTCATCCTCATCCCCTCCGAAAGAGAGAAGACTCTTGTTCTTCACCTTCTTTTCAGACTTCTCCTCCTTTTTCTCTTCATCTCCTCCTTCACTCTTCTTCTTCTTCTTGTTGTTGTTGTTGTTAGAGCTGGCGGTGATGCCCTGGAACTTGTCGGAGGAGCGCTTCGTGGGCTTCTTGAACAGGATCTTTCCGTCCGCAGGAGGCTTGTCTTCTGTAGGCAGCAAGGAGAAGAGGCAGATGAAGTATACACACAGACCCACAGTACACACACACTAGACCCATTAGACACAGTACAGGCCCAGTAGACACACAGTAGACCCAGTAGACACAGTACAGGCCCAGTATACACACACTAGACCCATTAGACACAGTACAGGCCCAGTAGACACACAGTAGACCCAGTAGACACAGTACAGGCCCAGTATACACACACTAGACCCAGTAGACACAGTACAGGCCCAGTAGACACACAGTACAGGCCCAGTAGACACACAGTACAGGCCCAGTAGACACACAGTACAGGCCCAGTAGACACACAGTACAGGCCCAGTAGACACACAGTACAGGCCCAGTAGACACACAGTACAGGCCCAGTAGACACACAGTACAGGCCCAGTAGACACACAGTACAGGCCCAGTAGACACAGTACAGGCCCAGTAGACACACACTAGACCCAGTATACACACACTAGACCCAGTATACACACACTAGACCCAGTATACACACACTAGACCCAGTATACACACACTAGACCCAGTATACACACACTAGACCCAGTATACACACACTAGACCCAGTATACACACACTAGACCCAGTATACACACACTAGACCCAGTATACACACACTAGACCCAGTATACACACAGTAGAGTAGACCCAGTATACACACAGTAGAGTAGACCCAGTATACACACAGTAGAGTAGACCCAGTATACACACAGTAGAGTAGACCCAGTATACACACAGTAGAGTAGACCCAGTATACACACAGTAGACCCAGTAGACACACAGTAGACCCAGTAGACACACAGTAGACCCAGTAGACACACAGTAGACCCAGTAGACACACAGTAGACCCAGTAGACACACAGTAGACCCAGTAGACACACAGTAGACCCAGTATACACACAGTAGACCCAGTAGACACACAGTAGACCCAGTAGACACACAGTAGACCCAGTAGACACACAGTAGACCCAGTAGACACACAGTAGACCCAGTAGACACACAGTAGACCCAGTAGACACACAGTAGACCCAGTAGACACACAGTAGACCCAGTAGACACACAGTAGACCCAGTAGACACACAGTAGACCCAGTAGACACACAGTAGACCCAGTAGACACACAGTAGACCCAGTAGACACACAGTAGACCCAGTAGACACACAGTAGACCCAGTAGACACACAGTAGACCCAGTAGACACACAGTAGACCCAGTATACACACAGTAGACCCAGTATACACACAGTAGACCCAGTATACACACAGTAGACCCAGTATACACACAGTAGACCCAGTATACACACAGTAGACCCAGTATACACACAGTAGACCCAGTATACACACAGTAGACCCAGTATACACACAGTAGACCCAGTATACACACAGTAGACCCAGTATACACACAGTAGACCCAGTATACACACAGTAGACCCAGTATACACACAGTAGACCCAGTATACACACAGTAGACCCAGTACAGACAGACACCCAGTACAGACAGACACCCAGTACAGACAGACACCCAGTACAGACAGACACACAGAGACAGACAGACACACAGTACAGACAGACACCCAGTACAGACAGACACACAGAGACAGACACCAATTAACACCAAGTTTATCTGATAGTTTAGGTTATTATATATTATTTACACAATGAATTGTTCTTACCTTTATCTGTACCATCCTTTACCTCTTTGATCTGCAACACTTCTTCTGCGCTCAAATCTCCCTTTTTGAGAATGACAACTTGAGGCAGCTCATCTTCACGATCACTGCCACTGTCATCCTCCAAGGCTGGCATCTCTAAACGCTGCGGGAACAGTGACCAGGTTGAATATAATATAATATATAATATATGCCATTTAGCAGACGCTTTTATCCAAAGCGACTTACAGTCATGTGTGCATACATTCTACGTATGGGTGGTCCCGGGGATCGAACCCACTACCCTGGCGTTACAAGCTCTACCAACTGAGCTACAGAATACCACGTACCATATTGTCATCATACCAGCAGCCCTTTCCATGTTAAAAAGGTACACATATCTGCAAAAATAAATAAATAAATAAATTGCCCTTCGTGTCAAATGAAATATTTATAGTGGTCAAGGAATTGAATTATGTGAGAGAAAACCACAATAATTTGGAGGGTGGTGAACTCTCCTGTAGAACTAGCTAATAACGTTACTTGACTAGCTGAATCAAAGTGCTACCGACTCTAACTAAAAACCTACATATAGAGTATCTTTCCAGCAGGACTTGCCATACAGTCACGTATATACTGTAGCTCTACATCCCACCTCGGTTAGCTAACTTAGCACATTAGCGAAATACCTTGGTATCAATGGTGGGTCCTTCCTTAAAGCCAACATCGTTCTTGAATTTCTTTAAAAATGACGGTTCTGCTGGTTTCACCCACGATACGTTCGCTTTCGGACCCTTATTAGTCTTAGCCATTTTGAGAGTTAGAACAAATTAAGGAAACGAAGATAATTTCAGATTGTGTTTAGTCCGTCGTGTTTAGCGTAACAATGAATCGTCATCACCCCGCGCCCGCTGAAGGTCATATGATCCCAGCGGTGAGTCTGATTGGTTGAACCGAGTGAAGCATTTTAGACCAGGAAGTAGTCAAATATGTGACAGTACAGTCTAGTTTAGATGCTAAATAAACATGATTTCAGGTGCGTTTTATGCATTATTAGCGGGCTTTCTTGGAGCCGTCGCCTCCTCGTCAGCCAAGCTATCTCTGGGCTCAGACTACCTCAAAGGGATGTGTGAAACAGGGCTGAAAACCTGGTCTCAGGATGGAGACTACAGGATTATTCCGGAGGAAACGTCACCCTGCGAATGGGTGAGAGTGTATCTATATGAATGTATCATTTTCGAAGTGTGTGTGTGTCAGAGGGAGACTGAGAGAAAGAACGTGTGTGTGTGTGAGAGAGATACCATTCTACCAGAGACCACTAACAAGTCCTATTGTATTCCAGCTCCACATCCCTCTGCGGTTGCTGTGTGGAGGACTGCTGTTCACCAGTAATGCTGTGATGTGGACCTTCTTCTCCAAGGCTCTGAGACACTCCTCCTCCTCGGCCCGGGCCACGGTCACCACCACCGCATCCAACTTTGTATCCTCTGTGAGTACAGCAACTGGTTGATATCCATCACGTTTTCATAAAATGTCTGAGTAGGAGTGTTGACCATAGGATCAATTTCACCTTTTAGATCATAATGGTTAAGTCGGGAGGACCTGATCCTAGATCGGCACTCCTCCTCCTGAAATGCATTAGGAACACAACCCCAGATCTCAGCACTCCTCCTCCTGAGACGCTTTAGGAACACGACCCCAGATCTCAGCACTCCTCCTCCTGAGATGCTTTAGGAACACGACCACAGATCTCAGCACTCCTCCTCCTGAGATGCTTTAGGAACACGACCCCAGATCTCAGCACTCCTCCTCCTGAGATGCTTTAGGAACACGACCCCAGATCTCAGCACTCCTCCTCCTGAGACACTTTAGAAACACGACCCCAGATCTCAGCACTCCTCCTGAGACACTTTAGGAACACAACCCCAGATCTCAGCACTCCTCCTAAGATGCTTTAGGAACACAACCCGATCTCAGCACTCCTCCTCCTGAGACACTTTAGAAACACGACCCCAGATCTCAGCACTCCTCCTCCTGAGATGCTTTAGGAACACGACCCCAGATCTCAGCACTCCTCCTCCTGAGATGCTTTAGGAACACGACCCCAGATCTAAGCACTCCTCCTGAGACACTATGCATACGACCCCAGATCTCAGCACTCCTCCTCCTGAGATGCTTTAGGAACACAACCCCAGATCTCAGCACTCCTCCTCCTGAGACACTTTAGAAACACGACCCCAGATCTCAGCACTCCTCCTCCTGAGACACTTTAGGAACACAACCCCAGATCTCAGCACTCCTCCTAAGATGCTTTAGGAACACAACCCGATCTCAGCACTCCTCCTCCTGAGATGCTTTAGGAACACAACTCCAGATCTCAGCACTCCTCCTCCTGAGATGCTTTAGGAACACGAACCCCAGATCTCAGCACTCCTCCTGAGACACTATGCATACACGACCCCAGATCTCAGCACTCCTCGTCCTGAGACACTATGACCACAACCCCAGATCTCAGCTATCCAATTTCTATGAACACAGTACAGTAGGCCTTTGGCACTATAGAACATTGACCATAAGACCATAGCGGAACGACATTATTGGAGCAATGACATCTGTGAATCACTGTATGGACACATGTATTATAGGCTATTTATGTTGCCAATCCCACTTACATAGTCTGTACTGTTTTTAGGCATTCCTTGGGAAGCTGATCTTTGGCGAGACCCACGCAGCACTGTGGTGGGTGGGCATCTCTCTAACGCTGTCAGGTTTACTGGTGCTGCACGGACCAACTTCTCAACCAGCAGAGGCCAAGAAGGAAGAGTGAAGGACTGTCCACATGTGGAATAACAATACCACTGTATCAATCACCCCACCTGACCGCCTCGCCGTTCCACAAACACTTTGTTACTCCTGACTACATGGATTCTAACATGTTACATCTGACTACGTGGATTCTAACATGTTACATCTGACTACGTGGATTCTAACATGTTACATCTGACTACATGGATTCTAACATGTTACATCTGACTACATGGATTCTAACATGTTACATCTGACTACATGGATTCTAACATGTTACATCTGACTAACATGTTACATGGATTCTAACATGTTACATCCTGACTACATGGATTCTAACATGTTACATCTGACTACATGGATTCTAACATGTTACATCTGACTGTTCTACATGGATTCTAACATGTTACATCTGACTGTACATGGATTCTAACATGTTACATCTGAACTGTTACATGGATTTCTAACATGTTACATCTGACTACATGGATTCTAACATGTTACATCCGACTACATGGATTCTAACATGTTACATCTGACTGTACATGGATTCTAACATGTTACATCTGACTACATGGATTCTAACATGTTACATCCGACTACATGGATTCTAACATGTTACATCCGACTACATGGATTCTAACATGTTACATCTGACTACATGGATTCTAACATGTTACATCTGACTACATGGATTCTAACATGTTACTCCTGACTACATGGATTCTAACATGTTACTCCTGACTACATGTATTCTAACATGTTACATCCAACATGTTTCTACTCTGTCTTACCGTCTCTGGGTATGATATAACCAAGGTCTGCACTCCATACACAAACATGATCAGGCTTTTCTACACTGCACATTATTATGCAAACAAATCATTTTTAATAGTACCGTTGAGATGTATATTTTATTGACGATATTGTAATGACACCTAAATGGGTATCAATTTATTGAAATTAGAGTTTTGTAAAATAAACCTTTACATGAAATATCTTGTCACTTAATCTCTGACATGTTCTTTATTGTGTAGTCAAACTAACATCAGAACCAATCAATAAAGTAAGAGATCATTGACAAATTCCCTTTAATTCAAAGGTTAAAGTAAACAGTGGTCCCATGATATGGAGCATTGGTTTGACTGTAGAAGTACCCATCATAGTATTGATATGGAGCATTGGTTTGACTGTAGAAGTACCCATCATAGTATTGATATGGAGCATTGGTTTGACTGTAGAAGTACCCATCATAGTATTGATATGGAGCATTGGTTTGACTGTAGAAGTACCCATCATAGTATATATGGAGCATTGGTTTGACTGTAGAAGTACCCATCATAGTATTGATATGGAGCATTGGTTTGACTGTAGAAGTACCCATCATAGTATTGATATGGAGCATTGGTTTGACTGTAGAAGTACCCATCATAGTATTGATATGGAGCATTGGTTTGACTGTAGAAGTACCCATCATAGTATTGATATGGAGCATTGGTTTGACTGTAGAAGTACCCATCATAGTATTGATATGGAGCATTGGTTTGACTATACCCATCATAGTATTGATATGGAGCATTGGTTTGACTGTATCAAGTACCCCCCCCTCACTACTATCACCTAACCATCTGTACAAAAGGATAAAGTACAGTACAACACCTAACCCCCCCCCACTACACCTAACCGCCCCCTCCCCCCCTCCTATCACATAACCCCCCCCTCCCCCACTACTATCACCTAACCCCCCCCCACTACTACACCTAATACCCCCTCCCCCCCCCCCCCCCCACTACTATCACCTAACCCCCCCTCCCCCACTACTATCACCTAACCCCCCCCCCACTACACCTATCCCCCCCTCCCCCAACCCCCCCCTCCCCACTACTATCACCTAACCCCCCCCCCACTACTCACCTAACCCCCCCCCCCACTATCACCTAACCCCCCCCCCCACTACACCTAACCCCCCTATCAACTAACCCCATTCAGTAAAATAGTGTTCTCTCCCCATTCAGTAAAATAGTGTTCTCTCTACATTTCCCAGATGAAGACATTGATAATTAATTAATGCATTGTATGTTATTGAACATTAATAATCAAATGTTTAGAAAAGGCCCTTTAATTAACACACGTGTAAAGGTCATGTAAAGGTCATGTAATTCTCTGACATGATAATACAGATAGAAAAAGTTAAAACTGTTACCACCTCATTTGCATACCATACAGAACAAGGCCAGTAACTGTTACCACCTCATTTGCATACCATGCAGAACAAGGCCAGTAACTGCTACCACCTCATTTGCATACCATGCAGAACAAGGCCAGTAACTGCTACCACCTCATTTGCATACCATGCAGAACAAGGCCAGTAACTGCTACCACCTCATTTGCATACCACGCAGAACAAGGCCAGTAACTGCTACCACCTCATTTGCATACCATGCAGAACAAGGCCAGAAAACTGCTACCACCTCATTTGCATACCATGCAGAACAAGGCCAGTAACTGTAAATTCTCAACTTGACATTTTATAAAGGCACTCAGTGAAGTAAGATTAAAAGGCAACGGACTGTCTAGATTCTGCATAGTCCACAGGTCATTATCTAGAGGTCTTCCCGTACTCAACCCTGTAGAGCTGTGTATGCAGGAGATGCTCTGGAGTACTGAACCATGTAGAGCTGTGTATGCAGGAGATACTCTGGAGTACTGAACCATGTAGAGCTGTGTATGCAGGAGATACTCTGGAGTACTGAACCATGTAGAGCTGTGTATGCAGGAGATACTCTGGAGTACTGAACCATGTAGAGCTGTGTATGCAGGAGATGCTCTGGAGTACTGAACCATGTAGAGCTGTGTATGCAGGAGATACTCTGGAGTACTGAACCATGTCGAGCTGTGTATGCAGGAGATGCTCTGGAGTACTG